>NW_025999925.1:14530341-14581252 GCF_001458135.2 Marmota marmota marmota
GGGGGGGGGGGGGTGGATCATATTATTGTGTGGTTGTATTTTTTGTTTGTTTGTTTTGTTTTTAAATTTCATGGGATTTTACTGAGCAGTTGAACATAAAAACCACCATTAGATTCATGAACAGGACTATTTCTGTATAAAAATGCCTGGAAAATAATAGTACTCAAAAACTCATGCAAATAAATATCACTCTTGTCATGTGCAACACACAACTTTATTAAACAAAGCCTACACAGGAATTTCAGAATCCTTCCATATTTGAAGTCAACCTTGGACAATTGGCCTGGACAACTGGAGTGTTATTTCTAATGAGACAGAAGTTGATGAAAGTATGACATTAGTTCAAGTTTTCCTCTTAGGTTTAAACTGCCATTCTGCAGGGGACAGCAGTGTCAGAATGTCACCTAGAATCCTCTAACCAACACTTCAGCAATCCCAGGGGAAAGCAGACTGGTGTGTCCCCCACCTTTCCTGATCTGAGTTATGTGTGAATGGAAGTTGTTCAACTAGCAAGGGAAATATTAACCTTTCCATTCCCTCATGTGGAAAGGTGGTAAGACAGAAACTTGCTTATTTCCTACATGAGATATAAAAACATTTGGATATCTACAACAAATGATATTCCAGATTATGGTTCTGGCCCCAGTAGAAGCCCTAGGAGAAATATTGATAAAGGGAAATCTCTAATATCAAAATCAATAATCCACATCTGAATTTGACTTACATTTTTAAATTTATTTACATGTCAGTTATTGTCACCAGTTGTATTATTGTGCCTCTAAATGTGTTCTTCCCTCCTCTTCCAAGTTTCAAGGGAAGTTTCCTTCCATTAGAACTATGGAATTCACAGAATAGTTTGTACTTTCTCAATAGAAACCATCAATGACATTAGCAACTTCAGTCACATCCCTGTTCTGCCTCTTTTTGTCTGAAGGAAGAGTCCAAGATTTTCAGCCTACACTCAAAATACAACATGGTGGTCTTTTGAGCACCTTAGTTCTTATCTCTGGACTCCTAGTTGAGGGTATAGAATTCAGAGACAATTTAAGCCGTTTTTGTCAAGCTCTATCTATGCTTCTTTCACCATTCTTTTTCCTTCTAAGTAAAACTTGGGTCCTAATTGTGAAATAATTTCAGTAACTCTTATTCTTTCCCCCCCAACCCCTCGATTTTCCCTTGAATCTCGTTTGTGTCTGTCAGTTGACATTTCCTGAACATCCAAGTGTAGGACTTGTGAAATTTGCTAATTCCTCAGAGTCATTCTTACTTTCAAGGCATTCTCCTTATTTTATCCTTTTACAATTCCTTTCTCCCCTCTCTTGGTAAATATGCCTTCCAACCCCTCCTTTCCTTCCACTATTTCCTGAAGGAATTAATGAATATCTATATACTCCCTTTGTTAGTCTTCCATCCTTATACCTACTCCTCACCCCTGCCACAGCTACATATTTCCTGAAGTAAATTGGATTACTCGCTGCATACAATTGTCATTGACAGACATTCAAGTTCATATCCCCTCAAGCCTGTTTTAATTTATTAGCTTGAATTCTAACTTTTAGGATTCTATTTGACAAGGAACATATTTAAATCCTTATTGATGATAATAATCCTAATAATAATTCCTACCTAAAACATATTTCATTCATGAAGTATGTATATTGTCTAAATTTTTACAAATGCATTAATCTTCCTAAGCCTCCAGTAAGCCAAGGAAAAAGTATAATTATTCCCATTTTGCATATGAAATCATTGAGGTAAAACAATGCATATTTCCCCAGTGGCAAAATAGAGCAGGAAGGAAATAAATGTCTAGCTCCCAGTTAGCTGCTGAGCCATGATGAAAAAATTTCCTTAAACTCAAGAAAATACAGATTACCCTTTGTGCCAATGACTTACCATCACCTTCCTTGAAATGATTATAGTGAATATTTATTCAAGAAATTCTGGGATGGCTCATGTATGTCATGCTACCCTGAGGAAGAAATGTCAAATGACTGAGAATAAGAGAAATGCCATGAAGAACATGACCCACAGAGGTGATTAAAATGGAGTTTATCCATTGAGATATAAAATTTAAATGGAAATCTTTGACTTAATGCAATCTGAGGATGAAGAATCCACAGAGATACTTCTAAGACCTGAAACAGTGCCTTCCCAGAGTTCAGAGACCTGACTGAACTTTCTTTTACCCTCCTTGTACTCATACAACGCTGTCCCTGCCCTGGGAGGCTATGTCACAAGAGGAGAAATGAAAAAAAAAATCACCCTTAATTTGTTTTATTCTGGAGATTAGAAGAGGAGAGAGCTTCTTCAATTAGGTTTGTGACATTGTAGGTTTAGAATTGATGGAGTAGAGAAAATCCAGAAACTTCAGTCATAAACAGTTTGGGATATAGTCTATAGCTATACAACATGTAACACATATGCAAAGATCTTAGAGAAAAAGCTCCTGATTCAGACAAACTGAAAATTGGTTTCTATTTCTTGCCTGCAAGATCAATTTGATGACATTAAGTACTTTTTGTTGTTGTTGTTCTTGTTGTTTTTCTGAACTACTGACGCTCCTCTTGTTAAGGTGGCTGGTCCTATTCAACTAGAATTTTCTCACATCTAGACACCTGGTCATAGCATCTGATTTGTTTATGGTTCTTTATAGGCATCCACAGAAGTTGCTTGTCTTAGTTGTAATTCTTATTTTTTCTTACTCGAATCATTATAATTATTATTATTTACTCTTATATATTAGTGGAGACCTTAAAGTCTTATTTCTTTTGCACTTCTATAAGAAATTTATTGCACTTTCAACCTCTCTTCCATTATTTTTGAAATCATATTGTGGTCAATCTTTGTTAAGGAATAAAAGACATTTTGAGGGGGGTTCCTCCTATATTATACACATTTATTGTACAAATCAACAGTTATTTTCCTGAGTTCCTGTCAATAGGTTTATGAGAACCCGTTTTTAAAAAATGTTCAGAGGGGTTGGGGTTGGGGTTCAGTGGCAGAGTTCTTGCCTAGCACAAGTGAGGCATTGGGTTCGAAACTTAACACCACATAACAAATAAATAAAGGCATTCTGTCCATCTACAACTACAAAAAAAATTTAAATGTTAAGATAAGAAAATACAGTTTTCCCAAAAATTTCCAGAAAGCTATGTTCCTCTTTAATAAACTCAAGAAAGCTAGGTGAGAAAATAGAATTTTAGGTAAAAGGAGAAATGAATTGTGCTGGTGATAGTTATAAGATTGCCCTGAATCTAAATCTTCAAGTGCACAATAAGAGTATCAAATAAATCAAATGCATTCAGGTCTCTGTTATTTTCCATTTCTTATCCCCTAACCTCATTCTCACAACTCTTAAAAAAATTCTTTGATCCTAGTAACTATTCTGGGTACCATAATACATTTTAGGATGCTAAGAATACTCTTTGGGATGAGGTTGGTTGAGATGATAGAAGGAAAAAGAGCCAAGCTTGTTTGTGTGTGGTGTACATACACACACATACACACACACACACAATACAAACATGTATACATCTATGTTACAAAGTGAGAAAAAAAAGAAAAAAGAGAGATGGAGAATTATGTTTATGGCTGACAGATTACCATTTCATTATTTTTATATTGTGATATCATCTGACCTCATCCCTGATGTAGACACTCATTGCTTTTTGCTATGAGCATAGAAAACCATTAGTGCTGACAGGCTGATCATATTCTCAAAAGGTCAGGATCTGCTGTAATAGTGCTTTTTCTTCACCATTTGTCATTTTTGCAGGGTCTTTTTAACTTCAGTGTCAACATATGTGTTCTTCACATCTGGGTTGACATCCTGACTTCTAAAGCATGTTTTATCCTTGTTACTTCAAATGTATGTAATAAAACAACTTATTTTAATAATTAAAAACAATTTTATGAAGAGAAATATCCATACTGTTGAAAATTCATCAGTATCCTATATATCTTTGTTGTTTATTTGAAATTTATTTCCAAATTTGGATGAGTAAAAATGGGCAAATATTATTAATGTTTGATGAGATGAAAATGAAAAGTTATCATTAATCCCTTTAATAGGTGGGACCACCCAAAAGATTCTCCTGAAAGAGTTATCCAAGAATGGAAACTAACTCTTCTCATTTGCAATTGTATCATCTTAATTTGAATCTATGCCCAAGTTGTGCAATGTTGGAGCCCACGTTAGCATAGCTTGTAATACGAAATCCCCCTCCAGTTTTGTTTCAGGAAAATAGATGTCAAGCAAAAGAATGCAAGAAAATTGATGTCAGATTGAATTGGGAGCTAGAGATTAAGAAAGAGGAATCAATCACTTTCCCTTTCCCCTTTTGTTCTTGGCTTCTATTCCAAATTTGTGTTCTCACCAATTCCTTTCCCTTTTTTCTTCTATTTTCTACTCCTCAATTTTTCCATCTAGATCATTGTAAATATTCATCATACAATTCAAAATTCACCTTTTGTAGAAAGTCTTTCTCCCATGTTATCCCTTCTACAAAAATAAAATTCTTCTACCATTTTCCAAATATTGTCACCCCCTTTGAAAATCCCCAAACAAAGCCATTCTTCCTAAGTGGGAGAGTGTTCATAGGCCCCTAAGACCTAAGGGGTACTAGGCAGGAAGGTCTAACCCAGGCCCTTCTGAATTATATATTACTGTCACTTAGTAGAAACTCAAACTGGGCCTCCCATGCAACACTGTGAATAGCTTGTCTCAATAGTAAGGTAGAATTCTGTATTACACATTCTGTTTGACTGTCAGTCTTCAACTCACTTATTTGTCTGCAGTCCATCCAATTTATGACATGTTCCCTAAGCACCAAGTAATAATATTTGCCATATATTTTGTTTTAGACATTATACTAAATATTCTACATTCATCATCCCATTTAATATTAACAAAAGTCACATTGGAAGACATTATTTTCCCCATATTAAGGAAAGAAGGCTAACCTCACCTGTAAAATGGGGATAATGTAAAGAACTGGATTAAATAGTTCTCGATAAAGAACTAGGTTCTTTGACCTTAAACATGAAGTGGCAGAACTGAATTTTAAATATGTTTCTTAGATCTTACTTACACTGCTTACTACATAGTAGGCCCCAAATAATTAAATGGAATGCTTCCCAATCGTTCTTCTCCTACGTAGGCATTTTAAAACAGTTTATTTATCTATATTCATGAAGCACATAGAAATTCCTTGAGGGCCAAAATCATTGAGTTCTCAATATCTAATACAGATCCAGTACTCAACAGCAGAATATTTATTCTGATGAATGAATGAATGAATGAATGAAGTCATGTAAATCTAAAATTAGAGAGTGTATTAATTTTCCAGGGCTACCTTTATAAAGCAGCACAAACTGGATAACTTCAATGAGAATAATTAATTAAGCCAGGAGCAATGGCACATGCCTATAATACCAGCAGCTCCAGAAACTGAGGCAGAAGGATCTCAAGTTCAAAGCCAGCCTCAGCAGGAGCAAGGCACTAAGCAACTCAGTGAGACCCTGTCATTTTAAATAAAATACAAAATAGGGCTGTGGATGTGGCTCAGTGGTTGACTGCCCCTGAGTTCAATCTCTGGTACCCACCGCCCCCCTCCAAAAAAAAAGAAAAACAAAAGAAAGGAAAAGAGTAATTAATTGACTCACATTTCCAGAGAAAGGAAGTCTAAAGTCAAAGTGTTGGCAGGTTTGATTTCTTCTGAGAACTGTATAAGAAAAATCTGCTGTTCTTCTTCCTCTAGCCATAAGGATTCCCCCCTCTGCTTCTACCACCGTCTTCCCTCTTATTTGTATTTCTGTGTCCAAACTTCCCCTAGTATAACATCTTTCATACTGGGTTAGGGCTTCCCTGTGACCTCACTTTAATTTAGTTATCTTTATAAAAGAATCTATTTCTAAATAATGTCATATTCTGAGCTACTGGGTATTATGACTTCCATGTGTGAATTTGGAGATTATAAAAAAAAAAAGTCTATCCTTAACTTTGAGTAACAAAAAAGCTTTCTACATGGCACATAGATGACCCTAATACAGTCCAGCTCTCTGAAGGACATCAACTGATGAAGGAATGCCCAAGAACAGACACACTGTGCAGGTGTGAAGACATGGCAGTCCAGGGAGACATGTGAAAAGTTTCTGTCCCTCATGGATGGCCTAACCGCCCAGAGAAATGCTAACAATTAAATCTGCTAGATGACAGTTCAGTTTATATACAGGAGAATCTAAGTGTAGCCTACCAAAAACAGGCAACCTCTAAAGTACAAAAAATGTTAAGACATCATTATAATCATTATAATCAGTCCTAGCACACCATTTTTGTATTCACTTTAGTTCCCAAGGCATAATAAAAATGGTCATGGGCATTTTCTCTCCTCCTCAACTACTCTCTCCAATTCCTCTTTTGTCTTGGAGAAATAAATTCCATTCACAGGGAAATATTCTCTTCAGTGACTTCTGAGCTATCCAAGGGGGCGGGGACAACGTCTATATCATGTGCTCAGCTATGACCTCTCCTAGGCCTAAAATGTAATGAATTTTTCTGGGCCATTTATTGGCTCCATCATAGCAGGAAAGAGTAAATTTCTTTTATCCCCCCTTAAAGCTCCACTTCTTGGTGGTAATGAGAAAATCTGTTTCTCATGTTCCTGAGTTCTCAGTGTCCCAGGCTCAGCCACAAATGGCTACCAAGTGCCCATATAGCAAATGTCCTTATCCACAATGCAGGTACCGAGGCCTTCCTATACATGTACAGCCTCCAACTCCTCCCTTCATACTATGGAAGAAAGAAAGGCACCCAAGGTCAGAGATTGAGACCCTCTCTGTCCCTCCACTCACTGCTCTCACGTATTCTCTTTGGTGTGCTTAGAGAATGTTAAGTTCGTGGAGGCATCCTCCTTCTATAACAGAAGCCCAGAGGATATACTCAAGGCAGGACACTCTCCCTGCTGGTACAGCATCTGTCTCATCTCTCACCTCTTCCTACAATCCATTGGTCAAGAAGCAATCTTAAGTTTTCACATGATTTGGACCCTATCATCTCTTTCAGAAACATCCCCCAAGTCCATCTTATTGTAAAAATTTCTCCAATCTTTAGAATGCTTCTTGTTCACATTTAAATCCACTGTTTCTATTTTATCTTTTCTAACTAATAAGAATTGTCTCTTCCTCTCTGGGAAACTCCCATGGTATGTGTGTAACCACATTCATATTTGTCTATGGGTTTCCTCTCATATTTTAAAAGTATATCACAAATTCTGAAGATGAAAACCCTGTTTTAATTAAAATGCACACAGTTTTATTCTTTCCCAGGAACCCTTTGCATGTTTATTTTCCAGATTTGTCTACTTAGGGAAATGCATAAGTAGTAAGAAAAATGTTTCTCAGATACTATCTAAAACATACAGTCTGTTATCAGAGCTACTATCTAAAGTCTCCTATGGGGTGACTTAACTGTGGAAATTGAAGCAACTTAGCCTACAAAGAGATTACTCCACTACCATACAATTTCTCAGGATGACACATTCTCCAAATTCTAATTCCTTTAATAAATTACTGTAATTTGATCTACCTTCATTTGATGCATGATGAATAGTGAAGAGTCACTTTCTGTATTTCCCTCTTCTGAGTTGCCAGTAAATCTCCCTGTCATCCTTTTCCTGATTCTTCAATTTCTTAGCCTAGCTCCCCACCCCCCAAAATCAATCTTTATATCCAATAAACACACCCTAACCCATAAAAGGCTCCTCCTGGCAAAAGATAAACACCTCGTGCCCCCTACTCCAGGCCAGCACTAGCACGTGTGCATACACCCACACACACAAACACACCCCCCACACACACACACACATCCAAAGCCAACGAATCTCCTGCTTTTTACAACCATGGTATAAGTCTCAACACTATCAATCTCCCCTAGCCTCACTCATCAGGCTTCTATCCCTTTCTAAACAGCCTCGCCTTACCATAGCAGTCAACTCCGTGAGCTCCTTCAGTCACTTCCACTCCCATGCCCTGGATTCTCTTGACCACATAGAATCCTTAATCTGTAGCTGTATATCAGCATGTTTCAAAAAGAGAGTAAGAACTCTTGGGAATTCAGGGATTTCCAAGGGATTTACAGCTAAGTATAGTTTTAAGGGAGTCACTTTTCAGAACCTCTCCTTCCCTACATGCTTTTTAACAAAACTGATCTGAGATTAATTTAGATTAGGGGCATCTTGACTTCTCTTTTCCTCCCCGCTTCACATTCTCAATTTCTTGTTTTGTCCCCACCTAAACAGATGCCTGCATACATAGATAGGTAAGTAAAAGTAAATAAAATATCACTCCAAATTTTACTGTATTTCAGTGTCTTCAGATATTAAATATTTCCAGGACCCCAGAGAAAATAGCTTTAAATATGGATACTGAAGCATCCTTTAATCAAGACTCTATAAACCGTTGCTAGGCCTTATGTTTTTCTTTATCTTAAATATACTTCTGTTAAGAGCAAAGTGTGGCATAGAAAAAAGGAGTTTCAGCCTCTGTAGAGATGTAATGGATTTAGATGTTTTATGCAGTGCAGCCAAGATAGTGATAATGAGTTTAAGGACTTCATCGCTTCCATTGCTCCACTATTTAAAAAAAAAAAAATGCATCACTGTTAAAAGACAGCCTGAGAGAATAAAGCATAGAGGGTATGAGTAAGAAAATTTGAAGGCAGTGAAACTTTATTTCATTTAGGCAATAAATTCCTAGTAAGGCTTTGTGATTTGTCTATCCTAAAACAGCATTAAGAAGTGAGATGTCAGGGAGTATGTATTAATGCATTTATTTAAACTGATAAATGAGGTCAGATTTGTCTGAGAGAAAGTAAGTCTAATTTATCTAATTGGTTTGATAATGAAAACTGGCTTTGCCTATTTGGTTATATGACAGATTTTTCCATAATTTGAGTTAAGTCTATAGTTCCGAGGTTTGTCATGAAAAAATATTTAAAGCCTATGATATAATAAATGCAATTTATTCAAAACATTACTTTATTGGCAAAGGTATATAGATATTGATAATATTTCAATGTCCCTGATAATTTCTGAACCATTTTTTAAAAAGTGCCACAAACTGAAGAAGACACAAGTATAATGAAGTCACTTGGGGAGTAACAGTAAAACCTGTTTGTTATGCTCACCAGAAACTAAATAAATATAAAGGCTATATTACAAATTCTTTTACAATTTTTTTTCCTCTGATCAAAAGTATAGAAGAGTGATGACTGATTATCATAAATAATTTTGGTTGTACATAACTGTGATCTTTTGTTAACAACTCAAAATGGATTCAAATAATAGTGAGAGATTGTTAATAAACCAAACAAACTCCCTCCATTTCTATTCAGGGTTTCCAGTCCACTCCATACTTAGACAGTAGAAACAGAGTTGATAATGAACCCTCTTCTATTCCAACTATTTGCCATGAAGAAAAGGTCTAGCCAGCTAATTTTAAAATGAAATTCTAATAAAATATACTTCTAATATCTTATTTATTTATTTACTTATTTATTTTTGTGGTTCTGGGCATTGAATTCAGATGCATTTTACCACTGAGCTACATTCCCATTTCTTTTTAGTTGTATTTACTTTCTTTTGAGATAGAATCCTACTAATTTACCAAGGCTGGTCTAGAATTTGTGATTCTCCTGCCTCAACTTCCCCAGGCCTGGCTTAATGTTTAATAATTATTCATTAAAATTTATAACATACATTGCCAATTGAGTACTAATAAAAATCTTAAGGGTAGCTCAATTCTGAAGAAAATTTTTCAAAACTTAAGAGCATGAGGGTCACAAAATAATCAAATTTCAATTACAGTAAAACACCACGAGAAAAATAAAATAGAAATATATAAGCCCACGAAGTAAAAGAAATTATATTAAGATGGAATTAAGGGAGATCTTTTTATTTAGCTACTTTTTATCAAAAGATAGCATCTATTTAGCAATATCCAGGAAAGTATAAAAATTTTGTGTAGCTCATTAAATTTTCACAAAATGAACACACACAACAGCACTCAAATCAAGAATAAGGGCATTGCCAGTACCATAGAAGCACCTGGTGCCACCTCCTTACTATATCACCTGCCAAAGTTAACCAAGATCCCTGCTTTCAACATCCTAGGTAAGTTTTTCCTATTTCTAAACTTCATAGAAGAAAAGTCGCATCTGTATGCGTTTTCTCTTCTTTCACACATCATTATTTGTCAAATCCATCTGTATTCATATATCATGCACATGCATTATGATAGGTAACAAATATTTAAACTATGAATTTTGGAATAAGGAAGAATTATATCTCTGAATCTAGACAGAGGAAGAAAAATTTGGATGTCAACATAAAATCCTTAAAGATCAGCTTTTTAACATCCCCAGGCCTTCATTTTATCATATGTGAAATGGAGTTAAAATACTGTTCCTCAAGGAGTTGATGTGTGATCATGCAGGGAAAGTGCTCAGCTCAGCTCTGTGCCTGATACATATGTAAATAGCAGCCATTGTGGTTGTGGTTGACTTAGTTGGTCTTCCCAGCTATAACACTGTACCCAAATGTCTTCTCCATAGGAAGCTCCAAATTTTATAACTGAAAATGGTCACATTCCTTCCATTCTTACATTAACCTTGTTCCATCCTAGCTTTTTAACATTTGGAGTATGTGATCTAAACACTCCTGCCTACCTGTCAGTGTCAATCTAGACCAGATGTCTTCCTACCTCCTCTGCAATTTTGAGTTACTGGTACCTCTCAACCAGACTAATGGGAAATGTACCTGAAAAAAAAAAAGAGAGAGAGAGAGAGAAAGGGGCTGGGGTTGTAGCTCAGTGGTAGAATGCTTGTCTAGTACACGTGAGGCACTAGGTTCAATCCTCAGCACCACATAAAAATAAATAAATAAAATAAACGTATTGTGCCCATCTACAACTAAAAACAAAATATTTTAATTTTTTTTTAAAAAAAGAAAAGCTTAGTCTGAGTATGTAAAGTACTCGGGCTGAAGCAGGTGCATAATAAATTCTAAGAAGGAAAGAAGGGAGGGGAATGTGGGTGAGGTAAGGAAGATTATTGCATAATCTCATCGTGTTGATAATCGGAGGTCTACCTTAGTCAGCTGATCTTGATTCTCACTGCCTAGCCAAGGTGTGTAGTAGTGTCATAAGTAAAATAAATAGAATACCTGATTTCATCCTATTTTTTAGATGAGAAAACTGAAATCCTGAGAGGTTAAGTGCTTTGCCCAAGGATTTGCAGAGAATTAGTGGCAGAGAAGTATTCTCATGTGAATCTGTCTGATTCCACAGCTATGATTTCTTTTGCTTCATTCCACTGCCTCTCTGAAATATTCTAATTTTAATGTGATATCTCAAATATGCTCCACTCCTAGGAAGAAATAATTTCCTATTTTAGCCTCTCTGAGCCTCAGGGTCTTGCCTGTAAATTTGAGTTAATAATAATCATTGACTTTTAAATGAGTTAATACATAACTTGCCTAGGGTAGCACTCAATAAGTGTTATTTGTTGTTGTTTTAATTTTAAACTATCGATTCATTTGGGTTTATGATTTAAATAGAAAATAAGCATGTGAAGCTTTGACCAATATAGGACAGATGTTTCAGGGGAACATTATCCCTTCCACTTAAGATAAATAATAATATTCTGATATACCCATGGACCTTTTCCTAATCATTATCATAGGCTGCTAGTATTCCTCTGATCTCAAGCCCCCCAAATAAGTAGTAACTAAATACTAATTCATAATTTAGTTATTAAAATCCCTGCTCTTAAAAAAATTTGCAACAAACCCATGGAATTAGGATACAACTCAGAAAAAAAATTAACAGTGATTTCCATGGTCCAATTTTATTGTCATTTGACAAACTCGCCACAATATATATTCAAAAAAACAAAAACGAAACAACTTTTCCCCATAGTGCCTACAAATAGTGTGAAGCTCAGCTGAAAATGAATATTTCTAGGGTTGGGGTTGTGGCTCAGTGGTAGAGTGCTCGCCTAGCACCGGTGAGGCACTGGGTTTGATGCTCAGCACCACATAAAAATAAATAAATAAAAATAAAGACATTGTGTCCACCTACAATTAAAAAATGTTTTTAAATGAATATTTCTTATCATTGATTTAATAAAAATAATATCTGAAATTCTCTACAGTTTACAATGTGCCTTTACAGTTATTACTGTCTTTTTTTTCTCATGAATATTTGTTTGATTGGGGGTATACACACACACACACACACACACACACACATATATTTTGGGGGTAGGGGAGTACCATGGATTTAACTCAGGGATCCTTGACCATTGAGCCACTGCCCCAGCCCTATTTTGTATTTTATTTAGATATAGGGTCTCACTGAGTTGCTTAGTGCCTTGCTTTTGCTGAGGCTGGCTTTGAACTTGAGATCCTCCTGCCTCAGCCTCCAGAGCCACTGGGATTACAAGTGTGCATGATCCGCCCAGCTTCATTGTGTATAGTGTAAATGTAAATGTGGTCAAATTCATGGCAAAGAGAATGAAAGGGTATTTTCCCAAAGGATAATGTCAATCATCTTTATCTTTATAATATGGGAGAGAGGACTTGCTGGATAGGTTGAGTACTGTTTAGTTGAAACTGATTAAACTTATCCTGGCCATACTGGGTTAGGTAAAGGACACAGCAGTGACTTGAACATAGCTCCTGCCATTTAGGAGGATCTAACATATAGGGGAGGAGGAAAAGAAAACATATACACACACATGCCTTTCGACAAAACATAAAGAATACGTTGAACACCTTCATGTGATAGCAAAACAACATACACTTTGCTAAGCTAAAATATTTATATTCTCAGGATAGATAGTACACAAAATTGAAGCAAAAAAAAAAGAGATTCCAAATCAGCTGATAATTTAGAAAAAAAAACAGTAGTTTTGACAAAGAACTTTGGGGCCAGGGCTATATAGCCTTGCTTCTCAAGGTGCAGTCAATAGAATAGCACCAGTAGCTTTACTCAAGATTTTGTTATAAGTGCAGAATTCCAGGTCCCACACTTGAGTCAGAATCTAGTCTTCAGCAGGATTTCCAGGTGGTGTGTGTGTGTGTGTGTGTGTGTGAGAGAGAGAGAGAGAGAGAGAGAGAGAGAGAGAGAGAGAGAGAGAGGTGGCTCTCCATTCTGCCCATACCTTAGAAATATCTGGCCTAATGAGGGTAAAAATGACGGAGGAATGAAATGGACATCCTTACCCTAAGTACATGTATGAAGACATGAATGCTGTGAATATACTTTGTATACAACCAGAGATATGAAAAATCATGTTCTATATGTATAATATGAATTGTAATACATTCTGTTGTCATATATAACAAATTAGAACAATGAATAAATAAATAAGTCTGTCTCCTTCACATGGACTTACACTCCTGAATAAAGCAGTAGTAGATATAAAAAAGAAAAAAGAAGACTTAGCCTATTATTTCAGGCCTATTAAGTCAAAATTATTTAATCTCATCATCTCTCAGCTCAATCTTCACTTTCTTTGAAAAGTCTTCCCTGGGAATAGGAACTCTTATACACTGTTGGAACCCATATACACTATTTTACACTGAAATGTAAAATAACACAGCCACCATGGAAAACAGTTTGAAGTTTACTCAGAAAACTAAAAAAATTGACCAAAAATAGAAAATTTTTAAAAAACATGTAATTCCTTGTATTTTATGAGACATAATGGAATAAAATTAGAAATCAACACAATAAAAACATACAGAAACTACATAAACACATAGACTGGATAATGCACTTTTGAATGATGAATGGATGATAGAAGGAAACCAGGAAAGAAATTTGAAAATTATTAGACTCAAATTAAAATAGTAACACAACATACCAGAACTTCAGTGACACTGTGAAGGTAGTTTTAAGAGGAAAGTTTACAGCTATGAGTGCCTACATAATAAAGTCAGAAAAATTCTAAATAAACAACCTAATGACACATCTTGGGTCCCTTGAAAAAAAAAAAAGGAAGAAATCAATTCCAAACATAGAAGCAGGAACGAAATAATTAAAATCAGATCCAAAAATCAATGAAATTGTGAATAAAAAATATTATAAAGGATCAGTGAAACAAAGGAGTTGTTTCTTTGAAAACAATAAGATTGATAAGTCCTTAACCAAACAAAATTTAAAATAATAATGATAATAATAATAATAATAATAATAGAGATTAAAAAGGAGGAATCACCAGAGCTATCACAGAAATCCAGTGGATCCTTGAGCACTCTTTTGAAAGCTTGTACTCCAATAAATCAGAAAACCTGAAGAAATTCACACATTACTGGATACTTATGATCTGAATCAATAAAAATTAAATTAAGAGGACACAGAAAACCTAAACAGACCAATAACTGGTAATGAGATAGGAGCAGTAAAAGCCTTCAAACAAAGAAAAATCCAGGACATCTGAATTCTCAGCTGAATTTTATCAAACCTTTAAAGAAGAACTAAGGTCAATACTCCTTAAATTATTCCATGAAGTAGAAATGGATGAAACACTTCCAATTTGTTCTATGAAGTCAGAATCACATTCATGCCAAAATCAGACAAGGCCACATTAAGTAAGAAAACTACAGATTAATATTCCTGGTAAACTTAGATGCAAAAATACTTAATATTAGCAAATTGTTTTCAACAACATATTAAGAAGATTCTACATCATGACCAAGTTGGTTTTATTCCAAAGATGCAACAATGACTTAACGTAAGCAAATCAAAAATGTAATTCATATCATAAATAGAATTAAGGACAAAAATCATGTCGTCATATCAATTGATGCAGAGAAGGCCTTTGGAAAAATTCAACACCCATTTATGATAAAAACTGAAGAAATGGGGATAGAAGGAGCCTACCTCAACATTGTAATGGCTACATATGAAAACCCCAAGCCTATGTCATAATAAATGGGGAAAAATTGAAAGCTTCTTTTAAAATCTGAAACAACACAAGGATGTCCACTCTCATCACTCCTATTTAATATAGGGCTAGAGATTCTAGCCAGAGCAATTACACAAGAGAAGGAAATAAAATAGGTAAAAATAGAAAAAGAAGAAGCCAAATTATCACTGTGTGCAGAAGAAATGATCCTATACCTAGAAGATAAAAAACAAACAAACAAAAAACTTCACCAAAAGACTTCTATAACTAATAAGCAAATATGGCAAAGTAGCAGCTTACAAAATCAACATAAATAATCAGTAACTCTCCTATATATCAACAATGAGTCTGCTGAGAAAGAAATTGGAAAAACAATTCTCTTCACAATAGCCTAAAAAAATGTAAAAACTATGTAGGAGTAAACCTAACCAAGGTGGTGAAAGACCTCTACAGTGAAAATTATAGAACATTAGAACATTGAAGAAAGAGATTGAAGAAGACTTCAGAGGTGAAAAGACCTCCCACATTCATGTATAGGCAGAATTAATAATGTTAAAATGGCCATACTGCCAAAAGTGACCTACAGATTTCATTAAATTCCTATCAAAATACCCATGATATTCTTCACAGAACTAGAAAAAAATAATTTTAAAATTCATTTGGAAGAATAAAAGACCCAGAATAGCCAAAGCAATTTTAAGCCAAAAAGTAATGCTGAAGACATCATAATATCTAACTTCAAATTACACTTCAGAGCTGTAGTTAAAAAAACTGCATGGTACTGACATAAAAATAAACACATAGACCAATGGTACAGAACAGAAGACACAGAGACAAAACCATACAACTACGTGATCCTTGACAAAGGTGCCCAAAACATAGATTGGAAAAAACACAGATTTTTTTTTTAACAAATGATGCTGAGAAAACTAGTTAACCAGTTTTAGAAGAATGAAACTAGATCCTTATGTCTCACCTTGCACAAAATCAACTCAAAATGGATCAAAGATCTAGAAATTAGAAAACAAACTATGCAACTCCTAAAACAAAATGTAGGGTCAATACTCTAGTATACAGGCACAGGAAACAACTTTTTCAATAGGACCCCTAAAGCTCAGTAAATATTGCTGAGAATTAATAAATAGGATGGCATCAAATTAAAAATATTCTGTACAACATAGGAAACAATTAGGAATGTGAGAAAAAAACTACAGAATGAGAAAAAATCTCTGCTAACTACTATTTTTAGAGGATTAATATCTAGAATACATAAAGAATTCAAAAAACTTAATATCAAAAACTCAAATGACCCAATTAATAAATGGGCAAACAAATTAAACAGACATCTCTCAAAGGAAGAAATACAAATGGCAACAAATAAATTAAAAATATTCAACATCATTAGCAATTAGGGAAATTCAAATCAAAACTACACTGACATTTCATCTCACATCAGTCAGAATGGCAGTGATGAAGAATACAAATAATAGTGTGTTATTATCATATATTATATTAGTTATATTTTGAAAAGTTTAAGAAAAATAAATTGGAGAAGCTAATGAACATTTTAAGTTACTTTCCTTTTCCATCAGCAGTTATAAACAAGTAAATCTTTTCTATTAAATGTAACTTTTAATAAATATATATTATATATAAACTAAAATAAAAGAAACAGAATTGTGAGAATACAAATGCATCAAAAGACTCTGGTATCATGAAAGCACAAGAGTAAAACTAGAGATGGTCCCAGAATCCAAGATGTCTCAATAGGCTTTTGCGTCAGTTTCTCTGTTTTTGGTATTTTGCATAATGAATGGACACTCAGTTCAAATGAGAGGAGAAGTTTCTCCATTAACCCTTTATTTCCAACTCCTACTTTTCCCTTGCTGAAGAGGTAGTAGGAATTCTATATTATCTATTTTTATGAAACTTGTGATTGTGCACACAGTATCTATAATGAAAGCAGGTTATATAGTAAATGAGTTGATAAGTCTGGACAGTGCTAACTGACTACAAAAAAAATATAGTCAATTACCTCTTCCTCTATAAACAATGACCAATTAGATGTTTCCATAATTCCATGTATTATATAAACTGTAAATGTAAATGTAATGCTTGTTAAGAAAAGTGCAATTTAGTGTACATTGTCCCAACAAATGTTTATTTCTATAATTGTCATGAACTTGGAGGAGTATCTTGTTTTCATATATGAATGAAGACTTGTGAAATAAATGCATGCAACTAAGAAGGTAACAAAGTGACTGTATTGTGAGCCAGTGATGTTTCCGATGCTTTGTGTTGTCCCTTTGGACCCATTAAGCAATAGTAAACTTGTGTTTAAAATTTAATAATTATAATAATAATAATAATAATTATTATTATTATTATTATTATTATTATTCTGGAAAGGAAGTGGAGAAAAAGAAACATTTTTACACTGTTAGTGGAATTGTAAATTAGTGTAACTAATTGCTAACTACTATTTTTAGAGGATTTATAACCATGGAAATCAGTATGAAGTTTCCTCAAAAGAGTAGGCATGGAACTGCCATAAATCATCATACTACAGTGATACATGCATACTCATGCTTATAGCAGCATAATTCACAATAGCCAAACTATGGAACCAGTCTGTGTCCATCAGTGGATGTTTTAGTTAACCTTTTCACTGCTGTTACCAAAGACCTGACAAGAACAATTTTAGAGGAGGAAACGTTTATTTGGGGCTCACAGTTTCAAAGGTCTTAGTCCATTGACAACTGACTCCATTGCTTGGGGCCCAAGGTAAGGAAGAACATCAGGGGAGAAAGTGTGGAGGAGGAAAGCAGCTCAAGACATGGCCACCAGGAAACAGAGAGAGCATTTCATTCTCCAGGGACAAAATATATACCCCAAAAGCATGCTCCCAGGACCCACTTCCTCCAGCCACACCCTACCTTCCTGCAGTTACCTCCCAGGTAATCCCTCTCCATGAATTAATTCACTGATTAGGTTAGGGATTTCATAACTCAATCATGTCACCTTTGAATGTTCTTCTATTGTATCATATATGAGCCTTTGGGGAATGCCTCATATCTAAATCATAGCAATAGTTCACTAGATAAAGAAAATTTGGTACATATACACAATAGAGTTTTATTCAGTCATAAAGAAAAATGAAATTATGTCATTTTCAAGAAATGTATGGAACTAGAGTCTAGTAAGTGAAATAAGCCAAACCCAGGAGTTTTCTCTCATATATGGAAGCTAGAAAGAAAAAAGGAAAGAAAGGTAGGAGGCAGGGACCTCATGAAAATCAAAGGGAGTCAGTAAAGGAGAGAAACCAGGGAATGGAAAGCAGGAAGAAAGAAAGGAAATGCTGGAGATTGATATTGGCCAAATTATATGGTTATATTGTGTGCATGTACAGAAATGAAACAACAAATCCCATAATTATGTACAACTATAATGTACCAATAAAAAATGGAAAGAGAAAAACAACTAAAAATAGAACTACTATATAATCCACTCCTGGATATGTACTTGCAGGCAATGAAGTCAGAATATAAGAGATGTCTGCATACCTATCTTTATTGTGGCACTACTCCCAATAGCCAAATTATGGAATCATCTTAGGCACCCATCAACAGATAAATGGATAAATAAAATATGGATACATATTGCAGAATGGAATAGCATTTGACCATACAAAAGAATGCAATCTTGCCATTTTTAGGAAAATGGGTAGAACTGAAGGTCATCATATTAAGCAAAATAAGCCAGACCCAGAAAGACTGAAGGGGAAAAGGGTAGTAAGGAGGATGGGTATGATTTATGATGTGTGAAAATGTCACAGTGAAACCCATTAATTTGTAATTAATGAGATAATATTTATAGTTTAAATTTATATTAATGTATTAATTAATTAATAAGTTAATATTCATAATTTATTAAAAAGAGTAGGAAGAGGAAAATTAAGACATTGTTGCAGCAAATCAGATGAGAAATTCTGGTAATGATGGTGGCTTGGAGGATAATGTTAATAGTGACTTGGGAGAAAACTGGCTCAGATTCTTGATAACATATATATACACATATGAATCAATGTATTATCAAAAAGCAAACAGACCCATTTAGACATCACTGGGATCAAGGTTTCCAGAACTCTGGAAGTCCCTTCATGTCTCTTCCAAATCCCTCCTCCCCAAGGGTAACCATTATCCTGACTTAACAACATTTAACTATTTTCCATATTTTTATAAATATAACAAACAATATATATTCTTTAGTATCTGTCTTCTTCTTTTGAAATCAGTTGATGTTGCATGTAATTTGAATTCATTTCTTTTTGTTTCGGTGTATAATTGTACATAATTTATTTGGTTAAATAAATTGCTGCTATCAAACTTTGGTTGTTCCCATCTTGTGGCTACTATGAATAATACTATGAATATCCTTACACATGTATTTTGTGTCAACTTCTATTAATCATATTTCTAGAATTGGAATTGATAGGTAATATGTTATGGATATGTACAACTTGAATAGATAATGTTAAGCAATTGCCCAAAGTGGGTTTTCACAACTTAGGATCCTACCAGCAAAGTACAAAGTATTCATATTGCTCTGCATGAGTCTTCTTAAAATTTTAGTGATATTGTTAAGTGTGTAGTGATATCTCAGAGTGGATTTAATTTAAATTTCTCTGATGACTCAAAAAGTTGAGCATATTTTTACATATGTTGACAATTTGGAAATACACTTGTGTAAAGTTCCTCTTCAAGGTTCCATTGTTCTATTGGAGTATCTATGTCTTTGTTACTGATTTCTAAATATCTTTTCTTTACTTTTAGAATGAGATCTTTGGCAACTGCATTTTTCGCAAATATCTTATTCCATTAGGTGTAATGCCTTTTCACTCTTTTCACAGTGTCTTTTGATGATTAGAACTTCTTGATTTAATGTAGTCCAATTTATTACCATTTTCATTTATAGTTAATCCTTTTTTGTCTCTTATCTGATAAATCTTTCCTCATACCAAGATCATAAAAATCTTTAATGTTGCCTTTCAGAATTTGTATTATTCTACTATTTATATTTAGATCTACTATCTGACAAAACTTAATTACTAATTATTGTGTAAGGGAGGAGTCAAGTTTTATTTTTCACATATGAATATATAGTTTTCCCAGGACCTTGTATTTTAAAAAAATCCTTTTTCCACGTTTCCTTTTTATACATATTATGAACTTCATCAAAAATTTCTGTTCACATCTAGTTCTAGTTCATGTCTACTATGTCTAGTTCTGGACTCTCTATTCTGTTCTATTTGTATGTCACCAATGGTGGTTTTTAATACAAATATTCAATAGTATGAGTAATTCATGTTTTTCTTATGCTTTAAGACTATTTTGTATATTCTTGGCCATTTGCATTTTCATACAAATTTTTTAATCAGCTTGTTACTTTTCATGAAGTAAAACAAACTTTGCTGAAATTTTGGTTTTAATTTAAATCTAAAAATCAATTATAGGAAAATTTACATCTGTATAAAATTGTATCCTCTAATTAATGAACATGATAAATTCATGCATTTGTTTATGTTTTTAATTTATATAAATATTGCTTTACAGATTAGTGTGCAGAGGTCTTTCATGTTTTTGATATATATCCAAGAATCTTATATTTTAGATGCCACTGTAAATAATCATTTTTGTTTTATTTTCTAACATTGTCCTGCTATATAAAATATATTTCAGAAATTTGATATTTTAACCTTGTACCAAGAAAAAGTTTAAATATTGCTAAATTTACTTATTAATTACAATAACTAACCTGTATACCATTTTGAGTTCTCAATATTTGCGATCATTTTGTTTAAGACTAAAATAAACATTTCTTTTGTTCTTATAGCTTTTACTATTTCTTCCCTATGAAATAATATTTAATAGAAGTAAGGTCTTATGTCTTATTTCTGAATCAGAGGAAAACTTTCAATATTTCTTCTTTAAATATATAGTTTACTGTAGGATTTTTTGTAAATGTTCATAACCAGGGTAAGGAACTTTCTCCCATTCCTATTTTGCTAAGAGTTTTATTATAAATGGAACTTAAATGTTATTAAATTTTTTTCATCTATTTTTCTCTTATTCTGTTAATGTGGAATTAAGGTCATATTAATTTATTCATATATGTTAGAGCAATCCAGCACTTCTGGGTTAAACTCTATTTAATCATGACATAATATCATGTATTTCATGTATTGCCAGATTCTGTTGATCAACATTACCCTAGTATTTTGGTGTCTATTTCATGAATGAAATTGGTTTATTATTTGCTTTATACTGACCTCAGATGTTGTTGTTAAGGTTATTCTGACCTCAGAAATACACTGGAATATAGTCATGCTTTTTAATTTTCTAAGAAACTTTGCATAAGACAATATTATTATTTCTTTATGTGTTTGACAGGATTTGCCAATAAAAGCATCTGGATCTCAAGTTTCCTTTTTTGGTGAAGTGTCAAGATGCTGATGCCATATAAAATTTATGTAATGGGAAGAAAGAGCAACGGGCTTGTAATTCGTTCTCTTATTTTATTGGAAAGACACCTAGGTAAAAAAGAAAAATGATGACCTAATCAAGACTAATTGACAGACCTCCTCAAGACCAAAATCAGCCTTCTGCATATAATAGATACCCAGTATATCCTTTCCTACAACCTGACTTAGGTGGGAAGAAATTTGTCATCTTCATAATGATTTTGTTCTTTTACTGTGTTAAGAACTAAACTTTGCTTTCGTGATTTTTGCCAGCTCTCCTTGGCTTATGTGCAAACACCTCCAACTAAGGTATTTTTTTTCTAGTGTCACCCCTCAAGGTCCATAAGGGGAAAATATTAATATCCAAACTGCTATTCCCATAGATTTCCTGTATTCATTAGGGAAGAAAATGAGCTATGAAAGAAAAAGTTATTCGGAAGTATCTTGTAATTAGCAGAAAAGACAAAACTGTCCAGTCTTGATGGTGAGATCAGATCAAGTCTTTTGAAATGTCATGCTTGAATTCACTCACATTTGGCCTCCCAAAGGAAAATCCAAAAGATAAATAAGATGCTTGAGTTGACAGTTTGATATGGGAAACTCTTAATCTTTTGATGGATTATTGCTGTCAGAAGTTGGTGTTTATTTCCCATCATGGGCTAATAAAAAAGGTAGCTTCACATTGTGGTACTGCACCCTTAAAAAGGATTCAAGACCATTACAATGCTCTTCAACATATTTTCCTCTTTCCTTGATCACTTTTTAACTGGACAACAAACATTTGAAGAGGTGCTGAGAATGAATTTTATTTTCTTTCTTTGTACAAGAAAATGGGGGGAATACCCTTCCCCAACTGTGCTATGAAATCCTTTGAGAATAAACTCAAGCAAAATGTTAATCAACATTTTGTCAAACAAATTATTTTTTAATTAAAATATAAAGAATATTCCATTTTCTTAAAAATCCCTTTATTAACCTTCTTGGGTTGTAATATGGACAAAATTATTAATAAAATCATAGCATTTATACAACCCTCCAAGGACTTCTGCACTGAGCCATTCTGACCCTCTGTAGGCACAGCTCTGCCACAAGTTGCAGATCCCCTTTTAGTTTGCTAGTATTTTCTCCACCCCACAAAGAGGATTTTTACTATTTCAAAGTAGAATTGGATACAACTAAATGATTTGGTCAGTCAGATTTAGTTCAGTCCACCTTCTAGCAATAGCACTAAAGGGTAGAGAAACACCATGGTTCTTTACCTCCTAACCAGCTTAACAAGCTACAATGACAATACACACCTCCACAGTTCATGTGCTGTATAGTTACACTTCTGTCATAAAACTAAAGTCACTGTTTCTATTTCTAAAATGTCTCAGAATATGGGGAAATACTGGGCTTTCTAAAAGATAGTTTACACTAGGGTATATAAAACACTGAAAACAAAGCATTTATATTACTTGTACATATTGCATCTTAATTCCATTCGCAATTACAAGTTTGGTAAATATTTAAGGACTAAAAGAGACAATGGAAGAAGTTACTAATGATAAAATTTCATCATATTTAAATGGGTTTGCTGGTGTTTTAGTCATCTTTATCACCACTGTGACCAAAAGACCTGAAGAGAATAATGTGGTGAAGGAAAAGTTTGGATTTCACGGTTTAAGTAGTCTTAGTCCCTAGACAGTGAACTCCGTTGCTCTGGGACTGAGGTGAGGTAAAACATTGTGGCAGAAAAGTCAAGGAAAGCAGCTCAGGACTTCGCACTAGGAAGCAGAGAGCAAACTCTGCTCACTAAGAAAAAAATATATATATATCTTAAATGATTATGCAATGATTATGCATTTACATCTAAAGGTAATGATGCTTGCCTTTCATATTTAAATACTTTATCTGGTATGGATGTTGGCATATAGAGTTAGGAAAAGGTTTCAGAGGAAAGGATGGAAGGCACCTGCCACTAACTTAGTGGCCATTCACAGATCTTAATACATGTTGTCTGATGGTGATAGCATGGTGGATTGGTGCCAGAGTCATGCCTGGTGACCCACCTCCTCCAGCCCCACCCTACCTGCCTGCAGTTACCACCCAGTTAAAACATTCAAGGGGATTAATTAGGTTAAGACTCTCCTAGCCCAATCATTTCACCTCTTAACTTTCTTGCATTTTGTCATCACACATGAGCTTTTGGGAGACATCTCATATCTAAACCAAACACTTGGATAAGATGAACACATTGTAAATGTGTAAGACAGGGTGTTTACTATCACTTTAAAGGATTACAAAGTTGGACCATTTAGAATTTATTGTTAATCCCCAACTTGTTAATTTAAAATGTATTTCTTCATATCACATTCAGTTATATTTGGGCAGAAAACAAAAATTTACATAAATAATAATATGGTTGAACATCATATATTTATTGTGAAAAATATAATAAAAACACATAAAGACATAGTAGACATTATCAAGATTAGCCGTGCATGGTGGCACATGCCTATAATCACAGTGTCTTTGGAAACTGATGTAGGAGGATCACAAGTTCAAAGCCAGCCTCAGCAACTTAGCAAAACCCTAAGCAAGTTAGTGAGACCCTATCTCAAAATTAAAAAAATACAATAAAATAAAAAGGGCTGGGGGTTCAGTCCCTGGTACAAAAAAAAAAAAAAACTATGACCATTTCTGTTTGAAGAATGCTTTGTTTGTTTCATGAAATATAGGATTATTTTGTAAGGAGGTAGGTAGAAAGTATTCAAGTTATTCTGAAGGTTATTTTTAATGTTTCAGACAGTAGTCTCCAGGGATACTTTCTTTCTAAAATATTTCTAAGGAAGTCTGGAAAAAAATTTATATCTCTCAAGGAAAAAAATTGTTTTAGAATGGGAGAAACAGAGAAAGATTTATATGATCACCAAGAGATGAATTAAAAAGCAGAAAGAAAGGTTTAGTCAGATGGTTCCCAGTGTTAGCTATCATGCTCTACTGTCTGTCAGGAGCTACTAAACTATCAGCCTAACTTAAGCAGAACCCACAGGAGGGTCATGCCAGTGGTGTACCTGAATCAAACTTCAGTCTAATTGCTTTGTAGTGTCTGTAAATTTTCAGAAAGAAAGAATAAAAGATGATATAACAGAAGGAAATTGCTAAAACTTAATTGAACATCTTTTCTTAAGTCTATTAGCTGCTTGATTTTCTTCTTCTGTGAAATGTCTATTAATGTCTTTCGACTTCTCCATTGTATGGGTTTGTCTTACTGGTTTGAACTTCTTTTCATGTCCTAAAGACCATCTTTATTGGTTATATACATGTGTTGCAAATATCTTCTCCCCTTTTGTGTCTTGAGATTTTCTTTATTTGGGGGATATTTGTTAAAAATTGATGTGGTCATATTTCTCACTTTTTTTCATGTTCAGTGATTTTCATGTATTGGATAAGATTCTATTTCTATGCAATGATTATGCATAAAGGTAATGATGTCTTGCTTTTCATATTTAAATAGTTTATCTGGTATTGATGTTGGCATATACAGTTAAAAAAAAAGGTTTCAGAGGACAGGGTGGAAGGCACCTGCCACTTACTTAGTGACCATTCACAGATCCTAATAAATGTTGTCTGAGGGTGAAAGCATGGTGGATTGGTGCCAGAGTCATGCCTAAGCAATCTAAGGAGAAGGGGCTGCTCTACTGGTCTTTGACTGCCAATAGGGTCTCTACTGTGAGCCTCTGGTTTCATCTTGCCTCTATGATTCCCTTAGCTTCATGGCCTTTTTCACATGTATGCAGCCTGAACAGATAAAAGTAGGTAACCTGGGCAACCTTAATGCCTACTCCACCTGCTCCTCAACTATGCACTTTAAAATGTGGGGTCTTTAAGAATATTTTATCCAATAATATTTAAAATTATTGAATATTTTATTTCTTAAGATATTTCTCAATATCTACTTAGCTATATTGCCTACAACAGAAGTTTATAATGTGTTTTCAAAATATTTGTCAGTGAGTGAACATTAGGCCAAGGTTTGTGCAAAAGTATGTCAGCATTGTCTCTTTTATGAAAGTGATGCTCAAAGACATTAAATTTCTTTGTCAAGGTGACTCCATTTTGTTTTGGAGAGTGTTATTTTGTTTTGTGTTTTATTGCTTAGGTTTTACAATGGTATAGTTCTCTTAAAATCTTTGTAATGTCTTTTCCCCATTCTTTTTGACAAAACTTATTTTAGTAAATGACCATTCCCTGAGAATTCTGGATTCTTATATAAGGAGACAAAGAGATATAATTGAAATTTTCTGATATCAATAATAAACTGCTAATTATCATTGAATAGTAGGTATTCAAATTTTCTCATAATTATCAATTTAAATATATTTTTATATTTATGTACATAATATGAAATATAACTCTTAACTTTGAAAATTAAGCTTTAGAGCATAAAGTTACAGGGCTAGGGACTTCTAGGAAAGTGAGGCAGCGTGAAGACCTCCCTTCAAACCCTGATTCTTGCAATCAAATCAGAAAAATTTCAAACATGTCATTAATATTAACAGATATGGGTTTATTAAAGGGATAGGAAAAGGGAAAGGGGATACTCTCAAGGAAGAGAGTGGGACCTCTTAGAGAGGAGAGGAAAAACTTGCCTCTCCTGTCTTCCATTGTTATTGGGGTTCCAGGCCCACCTCTTAACTTTTGACTAACAGTAGGATGATGTCAGACTTCAAGTCCTGACTGCCATGACCACTCTAGGTCACTATGGCCCATGCTGACTGGCTCTAATTGGAACTTGTTCTTACAGATTTTGGTTAGGAGAAATCATTCTTATCTCCCTGAATTATGGGATCTGGTCTGTGTAAGGGTCACAAAAGTGCCTCCCACCCCAGAAAACTTGGGTTCTTCTTATCGACATTATTTCAGGCTTTCATTTTTCCAGCACCTAACAGGTAGTTTGGTAAGGAATGTAACATATCCTGTCCTCTTAAGCTGGGCAGGGTGACAGTTAAATTGCTTCTTGGAAAAGAAAGCATATGGGGATCAGCATAGTGGACCTAGTTTATACAATTACTCCCTTAACCTCATGTTCTCACCACTTGTATCTGTCTGTCCCCTATCAATAATACATTATATATCTACTTTATTTTATAATTATTTTGGAAATCATTTCCCTTTCTCCCATAATCATGTTACAAAAAGGATTTGTTTTAGGTTGGGTGTTTTAGAAATGGATTGTAAGATGGGAATTTGTAGGAAAATTTACTGGAGAAAGTTCTCTGGCATAATCATGTAAGGAAAAAGGAAAAGCAGAATTGGGCAGAGGGAAAGGTTGAACTATAGAACAAGTACAATAGAACTTGATATTACCTGTGATAGACTCTAGGTGAGATGCTCCTTCAAACTTGCCCTGAATAAGACAAAGGGATTCAGCCTTTATACCCGCACGCTAATTGGCCAATTAGCCAATTACCACAAATAGCAAGCAGAATATAATTTTCAACAAACTGACTTCCTTTGGCCAGGAGCAATTCTGGAGAGCAAATTCATCTATGAGCTACAGCAACCAGCACTCTCAGTCACTGGGACAAAGTAGACTTTGGTCCTAATTGGGAGTGGCAGAAACCTCACTTGAAGGGGGACTCTGGTTAGCATATACTAGCATTCTTTACTTTAAACAATAGGCCCTAAATAACCAGTGTTTGGGGATATTGATCTTTCTGCTGAGTTACTTATAGCTAAATCAGTTTTTCTAGTTACTTTAATCTTGAGATTAAATCTTGAGAAAATGTTGTTTTCAAAACCATAATGGAAAAAAATTTGAAATTTAGAAATTGAAAAATAAATTATGTGTCAGCTTTTTAGTGAAATTTCAAGTTTTCTTTTTTGCAAACAAAAACTACATTTTTAATAATAGTGCTTAAATAAATGATAAAGATCAAATTATACTTAAATCAGAGGAAAATGTAAGAAATGCTAAAGCATGGCTTCCTATGATAGCCATACTGGATGCTGTAGCTTCCTTCCAAGACACCCCTTCAGGACCATGATATTTACTCCCCTATCTGCTGGGAGTGTGGCTATTGAATGCTTACAAAGTTTTCTTCTGGAAAAATTGCTCAAATTAAGAGCTCTAAAAAGTCATCACCACTCCAGAGATCCCCATATGATCAACTGAGGCCTTTCTTGCAACTGCACTAAAATCCAATCACTCCTCTCACCTGATCCTGCATCCCTTACTCCTTTACCTATTGTGATGGTTAATTTTATGTGTCAATATGACTATGTTAAGGGATGCCTTGATAGCTGGGGAAACTATTTCTGGATGTGTGTCTGGGAGGGTGTTTCTGGAAGGGGCTTAGCATTTGAAAAAGTAGACAGGGTAAAAAAGATCTGACCTCACCTACTTGAGAAGGCATCATCCATTGAGGGCCCAGATAGAATGAAAAGGGGAAGGAGGGGTAAAATCTCCTTGAGCAGAAATACACATCTTTTCACATCTTTTCATCTTTTGTTCAAGGGCATCAAAACTCCTGGTTCTTAGTCCTTTAGACTCCAGGACTTATACTAGCGGCTGTACACCCATTCCTTGTTTTCAGGATTCAGACTTGGACTGAATTATACATCTACCTTTCCCAAGTCTCTTGCTTGCAGATGACATATTATAAGATCTCTCAGCCTCCATAATTGCATGAGCCATTCCTATAAACTCATTCTCTCCCCCCTTCCCCCACTCCATAAGCATATACATGTACCTATACACGCACATATCTAGTGCCTAAGAACACTGACCAATAAACTGACCAATAAATTTCTTGAACATTTATCTCTGTCTTGGAGTCTTTTTCCAGGGAATTTAAATAAGGAGAGTTATTGTCAAGACTAATTCTAGGTTGGAGCTGGGTCACCCATTGGTCAGCTGGTAATGAGGACCTTATCACTGATACTAGGTGATTAGCAATAGCCGACGGCACGCTTTAACAGTTCCTTTGTTAAAACTTTCACCAATGGCAAGTTAGTGGTGTGGGCAATGTTTCAGGCATTCAATAAGTCTGAAGGATTTAGTAATAGAGATTATAATAAAAAGTGAAGATAAATTAACGATTAAGGCAGTGTGAAAGCCTTAGGGCCTCCTAGGCAGCATATAAAAGTCTCAATCTTTTGCAGCCAAGGGCAGGAAAAGCTAAATATCAGGTCCAGAACTTAATTATGAGATAGCATATTTATGGAAAATGCTGAATTCTCAGCCTCAAGAGGTCTTTTTGTTCCAGGGTCAGGGCCCTGATGGGTATAGCTTAGGACAAAGAAACATGGCATTGGAAACATGTAAGTTAATGCCTTGAAAATCTAGAATCCTCAGATTTTCCTCAACCCTCCAGATCTGCAGAAGTTGCTTCTTCATTCCTGTTAAGGACTAGTTTTCTACCCTTCCTTGAAGATGCTACAAAGGCCTCTGCCTTGAAAGAAAATATCTGCCTTTCTCTGGCTACAAAACCAACTGTTAAGGTCAAATCAAGACTAAGCTGATTAAGGAAATTCTGAGCCTTTCTGAGGGAGATAAGAAAAGTTAGAAGCTGCAGGATCCAGGAAAAAACATACTAGTAGGAGACAGGAAAATAGAACTAGATCCTTACAATGCTCTATCAAGGAGGTAGGGCACATAAATTTGGATAAGGGAGAGTTTGTTGATATGGAAGCATTCTCTCTCATCATACAGGATTTAACAACCTGTCAAGGAGCTTGATAGCAATGCAAACGTATTCTTAGATGCTAAAAAGCTTTAAAAAGCTTAGATGCTTAAAAGCTAAAAAAGCTTATTATTCACACTAAGTGAAGTAGAAATGTCAGGGCTGCCATGACAGATGTGTACAGAGGGGTTTGGCTTGGAGAAATAGGAATTCCAGAGAGGACAGTCTATACCAGGCTGAAAAATCCACCAGCAAACAACATTCCATGAGAGGGCTTAGAGAATATTACAGGAATGTGTGGGTAAGAGGAGCACCAGAATCATTGAGAAGGTAAGTGGTGGCTTTTCTCCCGTAGGTCATGGCTATGGTACATGATGCTTGCAGAGCTTCTTTCCCTGATAGCATTAGAGATGATAAGGTCTAGAAATAATAGAGTCCAGATGAGATGCTGAAACATCAGAAGCAAGGTGAAGATGATTATCATTATGTGTGGGTTATTACAAGGAGTTATGGAAATGGTTCAAAGAACATGGTATTGTTTAGGAAAAGAAATGAAAGGCCAACAACTATACTTCTTAATTTATAAAAACAGAATAAATCAGTGATGGATACTCCAAAGACTGAGAGCAACTCTTCCAATAAAAAGCTCAGTTTATAGACCTGAGCTAGTTCTCAGACCAGGAATTCAATGAGTGGAAAAACCTCTAGTGCCTAAAAGAAAGGAAATTATAATGTCACAACAACTATGTATATGACAGTTCTCCTTAAAAGGACTAAAATCTAGAAAGAGGAATATCTATATTTTTGAGGACTGTTCGATACAGGGTCCTAATTAACATTGATAAACTGAGGCAAAAAAGAATCACCATGGCCACCTGTTAGAGTGGAGATATGTGGGAACCAGGCCTTCAGTTGAGTCTTGGGTCAGGCCTATTGCAAATCCACTAAATCCACAGTGATCCCTGCTTTGGTCTCTGGATGTATGATTGGACTGGATGTACTTGGAGGTCTGTAGATCTTCCACATTTGGTTTCTGGCAGATAAAGTAAAATCTTTCACAGTAGAGAAAGCTAAATGGAAATCTCTAAAATTTCACTCTCACATCCCCAAATAATATTTCAACTGGGTGGTAATGACAGAGGTTAAGTGTTACCCTTATAGGCCTAAAGAATGCAGGGGTAGTGATCACCTTATATCCCCATTTAAATTCATCATAGACCTAACAAATTCTGCAAAGTCAGAAGAATTCTAAACAAAACATTTGGCCACCATAAACTTAAGCAATTTGCAGCTGCCGGCATGATGTGGCATATTTACAAGAATAGAATAATGCAGACTCAGGTACAAGCTGTACAGCCATGAACATGACAAGTATGATCGACACTCCTATCTGAAAAGAGGATCAGAAGCAGTTCATATTCAATTGAGGTGGACAGACACATTTGGTCTTGTCCCAGGGCTATGTTAACTGTACCCTCTGCCTTCCATGTTGCAGGGCAAGCAGCTATCCCTGTTAGGTAGTATGACTCATGGTAGGCTCAAGTCATCTAACCTGCTCAAGATTTAGAGCAATTTTTTAAATTAATATAATTTTATAATAATTAAATATAGGTAATTCAGATAGGCAGCACTTGTTGCTGAAAACCTAGCATGCTTTATACTTAAAATTTGGCTCCTGGAAAGAGGCATATCATTCTCTATCTTAGGACTGATATAATTACTAGTACCCCATCTCTGTGAAGACAATGTCTAGATAATGGATACAAATAGTTGTAAATTAAGGGATATTTCATAGGCTTCCAGAAGCCAAAATAATCACTTGAAAAATGAAGGATTTGATTAACTACACAATTATTTCTGCTTTGTAAAACTATAGTCTTCAACTATTAAACCTCATAAGGACCTTCAAGGTCATCTAAGTTTAACACTTGAACTTTAAAAATGAAGAAACTGAGTCAAGGGGAAAAAAGTCTAAGGAATTTGCCTAATATATTTTCAATTTAAATTTGACCAAAGCCTAATTTACATCCAATTATATTCCCATAAAACTAAATCTCATCAATTCCATATTTAACAATTAAAAACCAAAATCAATCAAATATAAAATGCAATCATATAAAAGAGATTCATATATTAAATCATAAAAAATAGAACAGGTGATTAAACAAGGAGTCATTTGTTCAGCCATCTCCTTATCTGGAAACGGAGTTCACATGTCACATGGCTTCAAGTCTCCATTTCTTCTAACAAAACCCTTTACACAAACTCATAATGACACAAAGTTGCCAAAATTTATGTCTCCATTTCCCCCTGATTAATTTATAGACTGAACATTATCACTTTTAATCATTTTATAAGACTGATATTTTTATGGCCAGAAAAGGCCTCAAGGTTATCTTTTGTGTTATAGAATTTGGTCTCTAAGCTGCACAAATCCAAAACTTGATGGTCTGAAAAGTCTGAGGAAAAAAATAACTTACTCCTCCCCAACCTATATAAGGCTAATGGCTGCCATAAAAGTCAGAAATCATTCAAGCAAAGTTTTTTTTGATCAGATCCTATACTCTTTTTAACATTTATTTTTCTTAGCCTCTTCCCCTGAACTTGGGTGTTTCCACTCCTTGCCTTAATTAACACATCACTCTCCTGATCCCCTTTCTCCCTCTCAGACCATCTCAGCCTCCTTTATATCACCACTTCTCAACCCTTAAATATTAAAACACCACTGGTTCTATCCTCACCTACTTCTCTTCCTCATACTCTGTAACAGGAATTCTTAACAAAGAAGATGTGAATAGGAAAAAATAAGTCTTTTTCTACTAACTCAAGTTCAGAAGTCTCTTCAATTATAAAGATACACAGTAAATTATAGTATTTGCTATGCTGTAACCATTTTTAAAATTCACAGATTTTGTTTACATCACAGTGAAGTTGTTTCAGAGAATCTCAAAATATTATTTATAGTCATCACCTACTTCAAGAAAACTGTAAGAGAAAAGGATCACATAAAAATGTATAAGAAAGCTCAAGAGTAAAGGAGAGAAAAAATTTTCATGGAAGCAGAGGGAAGAAAGCATAGAACTCTCTTTTAAAGGGTTAGGGGGTGTTATATAGAAATAACATATAATACTGGCCTGAAAGATGTATAGGGGTCATCCAGATGAAAAAAAAAGAGGGAGAAGCCTTTTGAAAGCCAACAGAAAAACAAACAAACAAAAAAAAAAAAACTCCAAGGCTCCATGTTGTGAAGAGGAGGGTGAGTGGTTCTTTTCCATGGAAGCACACAATGCAAGTGAGGAAGGGAAGAGAAGGGAAGAGCAGAAGCGGATGATAAAGCTGAGACTGCACCTGGGGGAAAGGTTGTAAAAAGCCTTTATGCTCTGCTAAGACCTTTTGATCTTTTGCTACAGGCAGTGGCAAGCCATCAAAGTTTAAACAGAAGATTTCAGCATTTAATTTTCATTTCTCAAGTGGTAACGTTGATATCAATAGGTAGGAAAAATGATGCATTGGACACCGGTGAAGAATTATTGCCACAGTGGAGGTGAGAGATGTTGCCTTTGGAGATGAAAAGGGCAATACAGATTTTAAATTGGTTAAGTTTCTGGCTTAGTTGATGCAGTAATGATGATGCCATTAACAAAAAGAGGGGGTCACAGAAATGTGAACTCCTAGTCTTGATTTGAAAAGAATATCCTATACTTTGGGAATACTTTCAGCTTTGTGCAACAAAGAACATGCTACGAGTGGCTTAACACAAATAAGATTTTTATTTTTCCATATTGAACAATAGTTTGAAGGTGGGCAGCTACTAGCCCTTGTTCAGAACTTGATAATTCTTTGACTTTCTCAAGGATAGCAAATAAACACATGTGAAATGTTCAACATCATTAGCCATTAGGAAAACACAAATTAAAACCACAATGAGATACTACTATGCTTATATTAAAATTACTAAAATTAAAAAAATTGATGATGCCAAGTGTTGATATAGATATGTAACAATTGAAATTCTCAAACATAGCTAGAGGAATGCTAATGAAACTCTCAAACTTTGCTAGAGGACTGATAAATGGTATAGCCACTTTGGGAAATAATTTGGCCGTCTTTCTTATAGTCTTACAAAGTGAAACATACATTACCATATGACACAGTCAATCTCACTCTTAAGTATTTATCCAAGAGATATTCAAATTTATGTTCATACAATGACATGACTGACTGTTTATAAAAGTTTCATGCATAATCACCCAAACTAAAAGTAACCCAAATATCCCTCAACCAGTAAACAGATTTAAAAAGAAAAAAGAGTTATACCTTCACCATACGATGGAATATTATTCAGCAATGAAAAGAAACAAACTAGTGAATACAGCATATATTCTTCATACTACTTGAAAGAAATAAAAACAATCAGATGAATGGGTCCATTGGCATGATATCCTGAAAAGACAAAATTGAAAGGAATGCAATCATAAATCATACCAGTGGTAGCCATGGAGTGGGGAGAGGAGACTGACTACAAAGAAGCATAAGGGAATTTTATGGGATGACAGAAATGTCAAATATTCTGACTATGTGATTGTGTGCTCACATACACACATATACATGCAGAACTCGTGGAACTGTATACTTAACAAGGTAAATTTTATTGAATTTTAATTATATTTTAATGAACGTGATAAGAAAAAAAGCTAGATTGCAATATCATTGCTTATTTTCAGGAAAAAAAAGTTAAATTGATTATCTTACAGGACAAAAGTGCAAGCATAAAAAATAAGTATGACATATATCAAGCAGAACTAAATAGTTAATATTATATAGTAATCTAATGATTGGATTTTTTAATGTTCAAAGAGGTGGTATTTTATGCCTATGGGAAAATATTCCATAAACCGAAAGATAATTTTATTTTTTTCTTTTTATGTTGTGTTGCCATAAACAGATTTTCTTATCTAATATAATTTTTTTAGAGATTTTCACTTTCCAACACTTGTTACTTTGAGTAACTTCTCATTCAAGTTTGTCTATATTTTTATTTATTATTTAAGTTTTATTTCTTACCACATATATGGCATACTATTTTATTTAATAAATCTATAAATTATTATCATAAATAGATAAGGATTTTATAAATCTTATCTTATTGAATGTAAGATTTAATGCCTTTTATGTAAAGATAAACTTTTGAATAATAAAATCTATTAAAGTAAAACTGTGGTTGGTAGATAGCTATCACAGCTTTCAGATAAGATAATAGTGAAGAACTTTACATTCTTCTATTGCTGAGGAATAAATAGCATTTTATCTTTTTTTAATTCCTGTGTGCATTGCTAATGTTAACCATTCAATTCTCTAATTATGTCAAAATGGTATCTTGAGAAGACAATGGTCCAATTCACTACAACTTCACAAACAGCATTGACTCAATAGAACTCCACATCAGACCTTTTTCTCTCATTTTCTCAGGACAGAATCTCTAACTCATGAATAAAGTCTAGGATATATTCAGAAGTAAGTTCAAGGACAACAGCACTGAGTTTTCTGGGTTAATACACACTGGATTTGTGAAGTCATCTTTGCCCGAGTTCTCACCCTAAGTCTTCTGAAAAGCAAGCACGCCTGAGCACTATTAAAAACACGGACGACTTGTTCTTGGGTTAACTTTCTCTTCTGTTTATGTATGCATTTTGTCATGGAGGTTTTGTCATGTTTTGTCATGTTCACAATTATTTCTCTTCTGAGTTTGCCCCACCTCCCCACAGGCCTGGGGAGGACTCCCAAACAGAGGTTGTGAATGCACCTCAAGATCCACCTTCTGACCTCTCTCTACACTGTACATAACTGTTTAATTTCCTATTTAAGATAAATTAATTGTTGCATGCTCTAATGAAACTGCAAAGGATCCTGCTCCAGTCTGCAAGCTTGGCAGAGGTTACTCAGAGGTTGTCCAGATTGATGGTTCCAGGGTGGATGACCTAAAAATGAACTTTGACTAAACTTTGCTCTTTGTGTGCACTTGGCAATCTCTACTTGGAAAGTGGCAACTGTTTGCAGCAGGCAGTTTAAAACTGCAGGCTAAGATTTTGTTTGGAAGTTAGCCTTTGGAGGAGGAAGGATTAAAAAAAAAAAAAAACTTCTTTGTCAATATATTTTATACTAGTTGTTTTCTGTGTTTTATTCTTTTTTATTACATCCAACTTACATTTCAAAATAGGAAGCATTAACCCAACCAAACATGTCTTTTCTCTTTTCACTTCCTCTTCCTCCAGGCAATATACAAGATAGAAATGTTGCAAATTGTAGAATGTCCATCACTTAAGAATTTCAATGATATGCTTATAAATATTACAATATTACAAAGATTTTTCCCATAACCTGTAGGCCACATGTGAAAACCATTTTACCAATTAGATATAATCTGGTTTATATTGGTATTAAAGACAGATGGGTTAAAAATCACTAAATTTCAACTTTGCAATGCAGGGCTACATCCTTCAGAGTCTATTTAAACTAATTATTTATCAAAATGAATGTTAAAGAACTTTTCCCAGAATTGTGCCAGTACAAAGTAACAGGCATTCTGAAGTAAATAATTCAGCTTAGCCTACTCTAGCAGCTGGTCTGGACTCCATGTGTTCTATAAAACCACTTTTTAATTAACAAAAAACTACTCTTACTTAAGAATACATATAGAATAAGTATTAATTCATGTAATATTTTTCATTGTATTTCCTCCTAAGCAGTTGGTTCTTATACAGAATTTGAATAGGAAATGGTATCTCATTATAAAGGTTGGGAAAATTGACCTTGGAAAATGGCTTAGATTATTTTATGAAATAATAGACTTAGAACAATAAGTCAGTGTTTCTTCCTTTCTGGCCACTCTTCTTTTCTCTTCATTCTTTCATGTATCATTTTCTGAAGTGACTGGGGCAGCCCAGGGGAAGTCCAGTTACCTCTCTTAGTCTCACAAAAGTGTTTGGGGAAAACAAACACGGAAGAATCTTAATGTACCTCTACAGGTAGGCATGAAAAGAGCTAGCATGTATATTTGTTTCCATGAACAAATTCCCAATAGACATTAGGGGGTGGGGGGGCATCTTCAAAGACTTGGAACAGACTATAGTGGACACAATAGACTATCGGTCTTCCCTTAAAAGTCTGTGCAAACTCCCCTTTTCAGAAGTGCTAAGAAACCAGATTGTTCCATCTTTTTAAGGCCATTCTCCAGGTATCAGTTGAATTGGGACATTTTTAAACATCCCTTTAGAAGGCATCAGATCCTTCACTGGATTACAGAATAAGTCACAATTGCCTTTTAAAATATCATCTTTCCTAGTGTTATTATGCACTCTGAGAGCCAATCAGCTGAGCCCAGATACAAAATGAGATTGCCAAACCAGTTTCCTTGATGCTTGCCTAAGCCTTTTGGGGTGTGGGGTGGAAGGTGGTGGATAGAGTTCTCCAGTATCAAACTATACCTTTTGACCAGCATAGAGTTAGGCAGGAATCAAGGAGGGCAACCTTCTGGACCATAGCCTACCAGCACATACTCATCAACAAAACTGGCTCATAGAATAAAATGCCATTCTGTGGCTTTTAGTATCTCTTGAAATTATATTATCCTTGGTTAGAACTGAGGAAGGAGTGTAATAAAAACTTCTATCAATAACCTTCCCTCTCTGCTCTTTACTTCCCTTCACTTGTCCATTGAAACTCCAAGATTTGGATTGGAAATGTAACTGTGATCAAACATAAAACAAAAGTTTAAAAAAATAACACCCCAATGGCAGTGTTTCCATAGCACTCTGTCCACCTGAAAAAGCAATTGGCTGAATAATCCATAGTATATTTGCTTTACCTCCTTTGTGAGAATAAAGCTCGATCATTACATCCTGAGCTAAAAGCCAAAACTGGGATAAAAGAAGCAAAAGCAAATCCTCTGATGAACAAAGATGTTCTGAGTTAATGTCAGAAATGAAGGTGGTAGAATGGACTGGGGGGAAAAAGTAACCTTTTTGACTCAGAGAGGAATAATATCTGCTAAATAGAACAGCTTTCACAATTGTACATGAGGTAACACAGCTCTTTTGGGGTCATTTCAAATCACACCAGGTGGTACTAACTTGGTTCAGAGGCTAGAAATTGAGACAGCTGTGATAAGATACTTATCGCAGTTCAGGATGCTGTAGAAAATGGGAGTATAGTAACCTGTTCTCTCTTGCTTGCATTGCCCCACAGATTTGACTCTTTCACCTTCCTCTGTAGGACAGTTTTATTCTGGTGGTGTTGTCATGATGAATTTTTTTAAAGTCACTGACTTATCTTTTCACAGAAATTTAAGATGCACCTCTACAACTTCCATAGACCAATGCTATAGACTTGGGAAAGAACAGTTGACAGCACAGTGTATTTTGACCATTGCTTCCAACTTGAATTTCTTGTCAAGACTTCCAGCCATCTGAATTCCCAAATTGTACCACAGAGAGAGCTTCAGGTACCCTGCAACTTTCTCCGCTGGCCACATGCCTTCCCCTCTTCATCTCGCCTTTTACAGAGCATAGCCACTGACAAGGCTAAGACCCCAGTACAACTAAGAAACATTAGACAAAAGCAAATTTCATTTTCTTCTATGATCAGCGTCTCTGAGCATGGGTCACAAGCAAATGAGAGTGTAGCCTAGCTTAAGGTTAATTTTTTCATCAGAAATAATTATACTGAATTGGTTCTGTCCTGTTAATGCTCTCTGTGTTTTCAATTGTTTCACTGTTAAAACAGGAAAAAAATTCTAAAAGATGAAGGCCACACAACCACTATAGGAATAAAAATTATTTACTCTATAAAACACAATTTTTAATCTTTAAATCCAATAACTACCTTTGAGTTAAATGACTGACATACTGGAAAAATTTAGAAGAAAAGAAAATTTGTTTCCCTAAAACATATTCGTCTATTAATCATTAAGGTGAGAAATTCATACATATACAAAGAAAGATTGCTCTGTCTTATATGTTTGTGGCATAATCATCTAATAACAATAATTAAAGTTAAATTCTAAACTGAAATTTTTCATTAATCTCTATTTTGAATAGAAGGTATTTAGGACTTTCAGTTCCTCTCTGGAAAATACTTTAATTTCCAGATGGCTGTTATAATATCCAAGGATGTATGAGCCTCTGTATTATCACTATATTCTTTCTTCCTTTATTTTTTTTTTTCTACTGACTCCCTTGGGTTTTTTGTGCTTTTTCAGTTTAGGGGAGGCAGCTTTCTTTTATATAATTCTCAACAGAACTGAAGTGTGAAGCAAACAAGACAATCAGGTACAAACTATTCATTAGAGTTAGGTAAAAGTCAGAACTACTCAACCAAAATTAATAAGAAGGGATGTAACAACCCCACCTTCTTACAATTCATTTGAAAGTCATATAATATCAATTAGCATTTATCAAATAAGAATGGGCAGGTAAGGATGACAGCATTTTACTTATCTTGCAAGAATATGTGATGATGAATGACTCATTCATAATAATACTTGAAGTCAGCATTTCCTGAACACTCACAGACTATGTTTAACCAATGCCAAATATCCAGGTAAAATAGAAGAACTCAGTACTGGAGCAACACTTGAATGGATTAGAGTCCTAACTTTCCACTTGTTCATATCCTTAAAAATAAGTATAGAATAAACTTGACTTGTATTCTATTTAATGTAGTTTGTGAACAAAACCATTTCTGGGTAAGTATATTACCCTCTTCTAAGGATTTCCTAAGAGTCTGCAATTAATTCCTACCATTAGACCAATTTACAAAGAGGGAAAATGAAACAAGAAGAAAACAATGGTTTTCTGAAATGAAAAAAATCAAGAATAGGGACCCACTTACTGGACACTTAGGGCAACATTTTATTTACTATGTTAAACTATCTATTGTTCCAAACTGCTTACAGGAATATTTCCCATATATACATTAAAATCCTCATTGTTACAATTTATCTAATCTGATGCTTATCCCCTTTCAAGGCTCTCATCAATTTATGAAAATACCCACATACAACAGAGTAGATTCAACTCAGGAAAACACAGTTCTCTTTCTCAAGCCTCAGCTTACTTAGTAGTAAATTGGGTTTCCTGAAAGAAAAAAAAAAAAAAAGATCCTAGATCTTGCAATTCCTGACATGCTCAAGTTTAAATTCACTTAAAAAGTTCAGGCTGTTTATGTTTCATTTGAATATTAGATGTTAATACTGAGACCAGAATTATGAAAATGGAATGAAGTGTTGAACGCAAATATGAAGGGGTATGATTAATTTATGTTATGTCCATAATTTGAATACCTTTGATTTCTTAGCCTTTCAGTCCAATCATAATTGTTTGCATTAAATAGTTGCAAAATTGAAATTTTGGGGGGCAATTTTTCAACTGACTTACTGCTTTACTATTATTATTATTTCTTAAATTCATACACTGAAGTGCTTGATGCCATACACTGAGTCTGACTACACAGTGACTAAGCGTTGTGCTTCCTGAGGGTGTGCAAGCAGACTGTGGAATTTAGTTGGAATTTACAATTAGGGAGAGGAGAATCACAAAGTACATTCAAATGTTTCATGAAACAAGGAATAAAGACACTCCCAATGGTGTACAACACCAAGGGACCTGATTCACTGGGGACAGTCAACCACACAAAAACCAAGGATGACATCCTGTTGACAAAGAAGACCTGTGAATCAACTAAAAAACATGTTGAGAAAATCAATCTGATGATGCAATGTAATATAAGGCCAGCTTTAGCTTCATATTGTGGGGATTGTGAGGGAACTAGAGAGAAAATAGGGAGAAGTTAAAGAAAAACCCAGATTTCTTTGGAATGTCTTTTTGAGAAATAAGTGGGTTTAATAAAAACTAAAACAGTTAATTTTAGAGAAATGTGTTCTATTTTTTTCTGGTGAATGATGACCTATCTGGAGAAAGTCAATGAGGGTTCATTTTAACCCTAAAGAAATATACAGATTAATTGTGAGGTGAATACAGATCCTACATCTTGGGAACAAATTTTTACCCCTCACACATCAGACAGAGCACTAATTTCTAGGGCATATAAAGAACTCAAAAAGCTAACCACCAAAAAAACAAGTAATCCAATCAATAAATGGGCCAAGAACCTGAACAGACACTTCCCAGAAGATGATATACAATCAATTAACAAATATATGAAAATGTTCATCATCTCTAGCAATTAGAGAAATGCAAATCAAAACTACTCTAAGGTTTCATCTCACTCCAGTCAGAATGGCAGCTATTTTGAATACTGACAACAATAAGTGTTGTCGAGGATGTGGGGAAAAGGTACACTCATACACTGCTGGTGGGGCTGTAAATTGGTGCAGTCAATATGGAAAGCAGTATGGAGATTTCTTGGAAAATTGGGAATGCAACCACCATTTGACCCAGCTATTCCTCTCCTGGGTCTACACCCAAAGGACTTAAAAAGAGCATACTACAGGGACACAGCCACATCAATGTTTATAGCAGCACAATTCACAATAGCTAAACTGTGGAACCAAACTAGATGCCCTTCAATAGATGAATGGATAAAAAAAAAATGTGGCATATATACACAATTGAATATTACTCAGCAATAAAATAGAATAAAATCATGGCATTTGCAGGTAAATGGAGGGAGTTAGAGAAGATGATGCTAAGTGAAGTTAGCCAGTCCCAAAAAAATAAATGCTAAATGTTTTCTCTGATATAAGGAGGCTGATTCATAGTAGGGTAGGGAGGGGGAGCATGGGAGGAATAGAGGAACTCTAGATAGGGCAGAGGGGTGGGAGGGGAAGGGAGAGAGTATGGGGTTAGAAATAATGGTGGAATGTGATGTACATTATTATCCAAAGTACATGTATAAAGACATAAATTGTGTGAATATACTTTGTATATAACCAGAGACATGAAAAATTGTGCTCTAGTTGTGTAATAAGAATTGTAATGCATTCCACTGTCATATACAAATTTTAAAAAAGAAATATACACATTAAAATGGAGAAAATTATGTCATAGGCATTTATGAATGTGTCAAAATGAACCCCACTATTATGTATAACTATAATGCACCCAAAATAAAAAAGAATAGTTAAAAATAAATAAATATATAGAATTTAGAACTGGGGATATAGTTCAGTAATAGGGCATTTGCTTAGCATATACAAGACTCTGATTTTGATTCCTTGCACTACAAAAAAAAGGAAGAAATACACAGTGTATAAAATATGGATTACAATATACAATTCAATTTAAAGTACTTCTTCACAATTAAGTTGCCTAATAATATGCAAGCATAGTTAATTGGGTAAATTTAAAAGATACTAAAAGTGAAAAAATAAGTAGTGATAAGTCCCCAGAAAATACTCCATCCCATTATCTTTATTTTTTATTCTGAAGGTCTTAGTAGGCATAGGTTGAAATTTCTAATGTCCTTTTAAATCATAACACTTATAATATTTTAAAATATCACAAATACTGAGAAATTTGAGAAATTCTTACCTTAATACCATGCAAGTGAAATACTCAGCATTTACCTGGGAGGTATGAGTACTTTATAAATAAATAGTTCAAAAAATGAAATTCTTAGACATAAATTTAATGAAATTTGGTGTTTATGTAAGTTTTCTAGAGTACTGTAATAAAATATCATTAGCTGTGTGATTCAAACAATAGAAGTGTACTGCCTTATAATTCTGGAGGTTTGAAGTTCAAGATGAAGGTGATAGGTTGGTTTCTTCTGCAAACTGTAGGGAGAATCTTTCCCATGCTTCTCTCTAGCTTCTCATAGTTTTCTGGCAATCATGAATGTTCCTTGGCTTCTGCATCTCCCCAAACTCTACTTTCATCTTCACATGACATTCTGTCACATACTTGTCTATCTCCAAATTTCTCCTTTTTATGAGGGCACCATCTATATTGGAGTAGAATCCATCTTAATTACTTCATTTTAACTTAATTACCTCTATTCCAACACTACCTCCAAATAATATCATGTACCAAGGTACTAGGATTTAGGATTTCAACATATGATTTACAGAGCAAGGAAGACATATGACTGCTAGGCACTGATCAAAGAAATCCATACAAATGGAAAGGCAGACTGTGTTCATGGACTGGAAGAGAACACAAATATGTTAATTTTTCCCAAATTGAGCTATATTTATAACACAGCTCCATTCAAAATCTCAGCAGAAATATTTGTATATATAGACAAGTGTATCAAAATTTACATGAAGAAGCAAAAGAATGAGAATAGCCAAAACAATTTTGAAAAAAAAGAAGAAAGTCAAAGCAATCAAACCTTAACACCATAAAACTACAATAATGAAGACAGGATAGTATTGGTGATGGGATAGTTATCTAGATCAATGAAACTAAGAATAGAGAACACAGAAGTAGGCCCACCCATGATTTTCCAATTGAGTTTTTTTTTTTCTGTATCTTTTTTTTTTTTTAATTTTTTATTGTTGGCTGTTCAAAACATTACATAGTTCTTGATATATCATATTTCACACTTTGATTCAAGTGGGTTATGAGCTCCCATTTTTACCCCATATACAGATTGCAGAATCACATCAGTTACACATCCATTGATTTACATATTGCCATACTAGTGTCTGTTGTGTTCTGCTGCCTTTCCTATCCTCTACTATCCCCCCTCCCCTCCCCTCCCCTCCCCTCTTCTCTCTCTGCCCCCTCTACTGACATTCATTTGTCCCCCTTGTATTATTTTTCCCTTTCCCCTCACTTCCTCTTGTATGTACTTTTGTATAACTCTGAGGGTCTCCTTCCATTTCCATGCAATTTCCCTTCTCTCTCCCTTTCCCTCCCACCTCTCATCCCTGTTTAATGTTAATCTTCTTCTCATGCTCTTCGACCCTACTCTGTTCTTAGTTACTCTCCTTATATCAAAGAAGACATTTGGCATTTGTTTTTTAGGGATTGGCTAGCTTCACTTAGCATAATCTGCTCTAATGCCATCCATTTCCCTGCAAATTCTATGATTTTGTCATTTTTTAATGCAGAGTAATACTCCATTGTGTATAAATGCCACATTTTTTTTATCCATTCGTCTATTGAAGGGCATCTAGGTTGGTTCCACAGTCTTGCTATTGTGAATTGTGCTGCTATGAACATCGATGTAGCAGTGTCCCTGTAGCATGCTCTTTTTAGGTCTTTAGGGAATAGACCGAGAAGGGGAATAGCTGGGTCAAATGGTGGCTCCATTCCCAGCTTTCCAAGAAATCTCCATACTGCTTTCCAAATTGGCTGCACCAATTTGCAGTCCCACCAGCAATGTACAAGTGTACCCTTTTCCCCACATCCTCGCCAGCACTTGTTGTTGTTTGACTTCATAATGGCTGCCAATCTTACTGGAGTGAGATGGTATCTTAGGGTGGTTTTGATTTGCATTTCTCTGACTGCTAGAGATGGTGAGCATTTTTTCATGTACTTGTTGATTGATTGTATGTCCTCCTCTGAGAAGTGTCTGTTCAGGTCCTTGGCCCATTTGTTGATTGGGTTGTTTGTTCTCTTATTGTCTAATTTTTTGAGTTCTTTGTATACTCTGGATATTAGGGCTCTATCTGAAGTGTGAGGAGTAAAGATTTGTTCCCAGGGTGTAGGCTCCCTATTTACCTCTCTTATTGTTTCTTTTGCTGAGAAAAAACTTTTTAGTTTGAGTAAGTCCCATTTGTTGATTCTAGTTATTAACTTTTGTGCTATGGGTGTCCTATTGAGGAATTTGGAGCCCGACCCCACAGTATGTAGATCGTAGCCAACTTTTTCTTCTATCAGACGGCGTGTCTCTGATTTGATATCAAGCTCCTTGATCCATTTTGAATTAACTTTTGTGCATGGCGAGAGAAAGGGATTCAGTTTCATTTTGTTGCATATGGATTTCCAGTTTTCCCAGCACCATTTGTTGAAGATGCTATCCTTCCTCCATTGCATGCTTTTAGCCCCTTTATCAAATATAAGATAGTTGTAGTTTTGTGGATTGGTTTCTGTGTCCTCTATTCTGTACCATTGGTCCACCCGCCTGTTTTGGTACCAGTACCATGCTGTTTTTGTTACTATTGCTCTGTAGTATAGTTTGAAGTCTGGTATCGCTATACCGCCTGATTCACACTTCCTGCTTAGCATTGTTTTTGCTATTCTGGGTCTTTTATTTTTCCATATGAATTTCATGATTGCTTTCTCTATTTCTACAAGAAATGCCGTTGGGATTTTGATTGGCATTGCATTAAACCTATAGAGAACTTTTGGTAATATCGCCATTTTGATGATGTTAGTTCTGCCTATCCATGAACAGGGTATATTTTTCCATCTTCTAAGATCTTCTTCTATTTCTCTCTTTAGGGTTCTGTAGTTTTCATTGTATAAGTCTTTCCAATTGAGTTTTGATAAAACATGTCAAGATAATTCAATGAAAAAAGAGCAGTCTTGTCAACAAGTGGTGTTGGAATAATTGGATAACCAAATGCCAAAGAGATCAATCTCAACCTAAATGACACACCTTATACAAAACTAACTCAAGACAGATCACAGATCTCAATGTCAAATTAGAAATTATGAAACTTTCAGAATAAAAAGGGGAAATTTTTCGTGACCTGACATTAGAAAAAAAAATGTTCTTAGCTATGATACCAAAAGCTCAATTCATAAAAAGAAAAAAAAATGATAAATGGACTTCATCAAAATTTAAAACTTTTGCTCTTCAAAAAACAAGAAAGAAAAGACAAGCTACAGACTGTTTAAAAAGATTTGAAATCACATATTTGCAAAAGGTTTTGTACCCAGAGTGTATGAAGACCTCTGAAAACCAGAGCACATTTTTAAATAGGGTAAAGACTTAAGCAGATATATAACAGGAAAGGATACTTGAAAGGCAAACGAGGCAGCCCAGCAGGGGAATGCCACACTGCTCCTTCCTGCCTTTATGTTTTTTGTACAAGTATTTAATTTCCACTTTAACTAATTTCCTTAAGTTACTTAATATCTATGATATTTACTTATAGTCATTATCTTTTTATATTTAGAGAAAAATTAACAAATTTATTTGCTCACACATTCATTGGCTTACATATAAGATATTTTCCGAGGTTAGATTTCCTTCCTTTTTGTTTGTTTACTTGTTCAAAAACTTTTTTCCCTAACTCCTAAGTAATAGTTTAGCTAAATTCATATTCCAGATTAATGGCTAATTTCTTTTACCTAAATTCATATTTCCAGATTGATGGCTAATTTCTTTTACCATTTTGGAGATTTTTCATTATCCTCTGGGCCTTGTTTTTGAGAAGTCTACTGTTAAGTCAGAATTGTTTTATAGATAATCTTTCTTGTCTCTGTTGTTGCTTTTAAAATTGGTCCTTGGTGTTTTACAGTTTTGTTGTGATATATCTAGATATGAGATCATTTTTGTTTACAACTTTTGGGACTCATTGTGATCCTGGAAAATCCCCCACCCCATTATTTTTCCTTCTGTCAGTCTTTCTAGGCAAAGGTTGAATCTTCTTATTTTTTCCTCTTTTATTCTCTGCTACTTTATGGATAATTTCCTCAGACCTGCATATTATCCATTAGTCATCTTAGCTATGTATGATCTATTACTTAAGTCTTCTGTCATGGTTTTAATTTCAATGGCTTCATATTTTTTCTTCCAGAAAATCTACCAGATTATCTTTCAGATATGTTTGGGGTTTTATTGTGCCTTTTGGGGGCCCTATTTTTTATTCCTCCTTTTATTATTTTTAGCATACTTATTTTCTAATGTCCAGACGTTCCATTATTTAAAAATCTTAGGATATTACGCATAGTTTGTTGTTTCATTGTTTTTCACTCTTGTTCAATTATTTTCTACTGTGGTTACTTCTGTTTAGACTATGAGCTCATCTTCATAAAGATTTTTGAGAATTGAAGTACAGAACATGACATGTCTCTCAAAAGAAGTTTCTTTTTCTTTTGAGTGTCACTAGCAAGAGTGTCACTAATTATTTGTTAATTTCTCAGCGAGAGGTTAACCTTCATCCTTGCATGAATCAGAGTTCGTGATTATACATGCTAAGAACTCTTCTGTTCTGGTCAGAATTCAGGGAAAAGAAAATGGCTGGGGTTTTTTTCTATTCCTATGTTCACTGAAGTTGAAACGTATTGAGAATCTTAACATTGTGTAGAGGTTTCAGTTTCAATGTACCTCTTTATACCCAGATCCTAATCTGCTATCTTCATTGAGCAACAGAAATGAAATCCTTAGGTTACTGAGACTTGTGACCTCTACTACCCAATCTATCACCCACCCTCAGCCCAGGTGCTGCTACTGGGCTCATGCAAGTTCATTTTTTACTTACTTTCCTGCAAGCTCAGCCATGCATTTAAATGGATGTTGGTTGTTTTTTTAGTTGTTTATTGTAGTGAGAATTTTAGCTTACATTTTGTTTTTGTTCTCTAACAATAATTCCCAACTATATTTTCATCAGTGTATGCATTTAAAAATCAGATTAATTAGAAGAGATTAAGCTTGGTTTTGCCATTGATTAACCAAGTTACTTAACCTCTTGTACCTGTTCCTCCTTTATAAAATATACATAATGTTAATACCTGCTCCATCAGATTGTTATGAAAATTAAATGAATTAGTATCCATAAAGTGCTTAGACCAATATCTGGCATGTAGTAAACACTATTTAAGTATTACTTTATAAAAATGAAAATACATAAAAATGTCTGTAGCCTTCTATTACATTACTATACATATTTTAAAAAAAAACACATTTTGCCTTAAAATCTGGTACCTATTGTTTAAATAGAAGACTAAAGGAACCAAGGTGTTTTTATTTAAAATCACTAGGTTAGCACACCCGAAGTTGAACAGTAATATTCACTCAATCCAGTTCTCATCATTCCACATTTCTCTTCTCTTACATATTCACCTTGTCACTCACATGTCTCAAATTCCTATAAGCAAAGAACTGTAAATGACAACTAGAGTGACTACCACATTTCTCCATTTCCCACTCAGAGAGCACTCAGAGTTTCTAAGAAACATACAAATCGCAAAAGAAAATGACATTAAAGGATTAAAGGGGTTTGCTTTTATTATCTTCCAAGTTCCCAGGAGCAACCACTTTGGCATATTGCTACTTGAAGATTCTATCTGCCAGCACCAGTCCAGGAGGAGCAGCTTTCTGAGGAACACACTGAGATTTCCAACCATTCATATATTTCTATACCTTTGTTGAGTTTTCTAGATAGTCATATAAACATGACAAACTTAAAGTCAATACCTCTACCTTTCATTTAAATGGGCTTCTATTACTTGTGTTTACTCTTATTGATCTAGATAAAATTACTCAACAATCCATGCAGTGATTGTCATGTCCTTTCCTAGAATCTCTACATTCTTATCATTTTCTTCAAAAAAAATGTTTTAGGGAATACTTCCCCACTATTTAATTAGATGATGAAAACATTTTACCTTTTAGGTTAAATCTTATCTGATTATTAAAAAGTTTTAAAGTCAAAGTAAAAAGATAATAAAAGTCACAACTATCCCCCCCTCCAAAATCCTACAAATTAACCCACAAAGTAGAATTCAGTGCCCTTGTTCAGTGAATCCAACACAGGTACTCTTTCTTCTTGCAAGGGCTCCAGCGATCATTTCCTCATTTAAATACCAGATGATGGGATATGGCTTATGTTTAGGAGTCAAATTGTTTGAAAAATATGTCTATTTATATACTAGAGTTACAATCAGGAGAAGTAGATGGTCACACCAGGAGAGTTGAGAGCATACCTTGGCCCATAAGGGAACAGCAAACTCACACTGATGTTCATTGACTAGAAGGATAAGCAGAATTACCTGCCTTACTTAATACCCTTCCTTCCTTCCCTGTCATTCTTTGTATCTGTAAAGATGGAAAAACTTGATCTCACTGATTTCTAACACACTAAAAGAAAAAGAAAAAAAGGAGAAGCACATTTGGGTCAGTGACACATTAAGACCTATCTTAGATTTCATAGAGACATAAGAGAAAGTAGTAAAGTAGAATTTGATATAAATGAGGTCATACCTGGTTTATGTGCTACTTAGCCTGCTTACAGATCCTTAAAATGGCTGAACATTTGATAATGGCATTGTGTTCAAAATATCACAGGTGTCTTTTCACTTAAAATCTTCAAGCCTTTTGCTAAATAAATAAATAAATAAAAAGACATTCCTTTAATATATTTTTAAAAATGCATGCATTCCATACTCTGTTTTAAATTGTTCTGTGGCACCCCAGAGTTTGGGTTTGTTCCACATTCAAAGGGTACATGGTTTTCATTTTCTACTGTATGCATATCTGCCACCTAGCAGATGAATTCAGTTTACTGAAATGAGGATCAGTGATGGAGATTTTCAGAAGGCATTTATTATCATATGACATAGAGAATAAATCATTTTAATAATTACAGCTGCCAGAGAATGAAATAGGCTACTTATGAAGCTATAAGTTTTCTATCATTGAATACAAAAAATAAAATAATGAAATAATGGCACATGAAAACATCTGACATACAGAAGTTATCAAGTGCTTATAAACTTGAATCACCCAATCTGTGTGATTCCCTATCAGAACACCACTAGTAGGAGTGATTTGCGGAAGCTAATTTCTACAATCTTTGGGGGTTCTAAAAGTTTTTGCTATTTAATTGGGAAAGCTTACTGTGTAATTTCACAACCACACTTTAGGTATGAGTTGAGGGTTGGGCTCTTCCAGAACTACTCAAGGCAAGCTACAGTGTGAGAACAGCCAACATAGTCCATCCAAGGCAAGCTAAGAAATCTCAGCTGAGACACAACCATAGGAGTTCTAGATTAGACTGTTCATGGTAGATATAAAACAAGCCTCTGCCTTTTAAATTGGAGTAAAACAAACCATCAAAGTTTGATACATTATCATGGAATTTAAAATAATCACCGTGAATTACCTTTTACTCATGATAATTTTATTTAATAATAAAGATATTATATTGGCATAAATATTACAGAGATTTCTTAATGAAAAAGTACAAAGACAATAATTGATATTTTCTCAACTAGGAAGTCCAAGATCAATGCTCCAGACAATTTGAATTATCTATTGATGGGAATTTTCAGTTTGAAAGTAGAAATGCTTACAAGGTTATTAGGAGAGTTATTTGGAGAAAATGGGATGCTTCCATGCATAGGCAAAAGTTCCATCAGCCCAGTAGTTCATGTCCAGTATTTAAAACCACTCTTCCCATTACTGAAAGAAAACAAATCACTTAGGAGTCAATTCTTTGGGAAGCTAAAATGATAACATTATACTCCCAGAATTAGACTATGAAAATTTTATGGCTGGGAAATATTCATTTATGTTTTATTATACTATGTCCCCACCTACCATCAAGACCAGCTTAATGTCTAGATTCACTGTAAGGCCTCTCTAAATATTTGCTCAAGTGATTTAAATTGAAATGTTTTCAAATTAGCAGAAATTAAAAATAAACCATTGTAGTATAATGAGATACTTATCTTAGAAGACATCTAGCAAGATACTTTGGAATAGAGGCACTTGTACATTATGTGTAAGATATGACAAAGCAATTCTTCCTCTACACCAGCAGCCAGTGAAGTTTTTCTGAAAAGGGGCAGATAGTAAATATTCTAGGCCTTGCAAGCCAGATGGTCTCTGTCACAAATACTCAGCTGTGCTATTGTAGTGTGGAAGCAGCCATGGACAACATATAAATGAATGAGCATGGGCTGTGTTCCAACAAAACTTTATTTACAAAAACAGAAGTAAGTCACACTGGGCCTGCAGGCTATAGTTTGCCAACTCTATGTGTCATAGACCAACAGATACTGTACAGGTCAAAGAAAAACATATGATTTAGCCACAAATGTTTAAATCATTAAAGATAATCTGGTAAAAAGCTATACTAAAAAGGAAAAGAAAGGTGGGGAGGCATCATGAAAACCAAAGAGAGATCAGTAGAGGAAAGGAAAGGGACCAAGGGGCATGAGAGGGAAGATGGGAAAGGGGAAATACTAGGGAAGGACACTGGCCGAATTTTATTGTTATAGCCTGTGCTTCCACAAATATGCAATAATGAATTCCCCCATTATGTATAATTATAGTGTATTGATAAAATATGGGGAAAGATATAAATAAATTCAATGGAAAACAATTGATTTTATTTCTTTATTTAGTAAAGTAATAAACATTTGATGAGATTAGGAAATATGTAAAAAGGTAACCTTGATCCCTAAATATAGCAAAACATTTTGTCAGATTTTCTTCCTGATCTTCTTCTGAACAAGTTTTATAGTACACATACCTAAGATACATAACATATGTCTAATTTTGTTTGAATTCTAAAATTAACATTGTAACAGAAGTATCTCCTCATCATTAAAAACTCTTTATTAACAGCATGTCTAATGAGTACACAGTATTCCAACATGTGGACACTATAATTTACTTAGCTTTCCCTTAATTTTGAACAGATATTTATAAATTTCCCACTTTTATTTTTTTTTAATTTTTTATTGTGGGTTGTTCAAAACATTACAAATTTCTTGACATATCATATTCGACACTTTGATTCAAGTGGGTTATGAACTCCCACCTTCACCCCATACACAGATTGCAGAATCACATCAGTTACACATCCATTGATTTACAAATTGCCAT
>NW_025999925.1:14585190-14621440 GCF_001458135.2 Marmota marmota marmota
TGAATGAGCTGCAGTCAGTCGAAAACAGGGGAGGTGACGTCAGTTTACCAACATGGTGGCTGCTGGCCTCCTCTGTGGTCTGACCGGTGTGGAGAACAGAGATGGACCGCTTCCTTCCCCCGTCTCGAACCCAGAATTCAGCCCTGAATACGGTGCTTGCGCGGCTGGCAGAAACTGCAGCGCTGTAACCCTGCGTCTCTATCCCAGCTCGCGCTGCAGACTCTAGCCGCGGGGCGATTTGCTGAATAAGCAGTGTTACCCTCCGTGCGACAAACCTCTCGCGTTTGAGTCCCCGTAGCCGATCCTCGTGCGATGGAAATCCTTCCTCCAGGTTCCGGAGCACCCCACTATTGCTGGAAATTCCTAACAAGATAGCCTTTAGCCGTCCTGACTTGTCATACTCCCACACAGTGAAGCAGCACACGGGGGCAATGCACTCCCCTCGCCGCCATCTTCAAATTTCCCACTTTTAAAAGCAAATTTGACTACGGTAAATTTAACATGTAGGAAGTATACACAATCCAAAAAACAAGATCTATCAGAAGAATCCAAGCCTTCCCTTTAAATGTGGAATAGGAACACATTTCCTCTATCCATGTTTTCTCCTAAAATTATAGCAAATGAATATGGAAGGCATAAACCTAAAAGGACAAACAGGAGAGGAAATAGCAGCAGACGAGATGCCAACAATTTGGGAAAGCAGAAAAAAAGGGTACATGAATAGCAGTTATGACTTAGCTTTTGGCTTAAAGAAAGCCAGAAGATGGAAAAGCAAGTCAGTTGGATCTAACATTTCCACTTTTGTTATAATTTCTTCTCGTTTCATTTTGTTACTCTTCCCTAACCTTCTCAAGTACATTTTTTATGCTTTTTCTTAATTGTTGCTAATTCTGCTTCAATAATCTGATTTAGATCACGTGTACCTATGTTGTCCATTTTTTTACATTAATTAGAATAATGTTAAATATTATTACAGAAAGACCCCAAAATGCAGCCTGTCTCATGTGACAGGCTGGGGAAAACAATGGTCAGGGAGCTGCTCTGACTTATGTGATAATTTTGTATACAAGGTCCCTCCTGTCCAGTTGCCATGCCCAGATCATAGAAATTATCCGCATGGTTGAGGATGGATTGCAATCAACTCTGGGTCCAGCCAGTGGGTAAGGGAAAGAAATCGTGGAGGAGGCACACCCACTACCTCAGGACTCAGGACAGGAAAAGCAGACACCATTTCTGCTTACATTCCATTGATGAACGCTTAGTGACACAGCCACAGCCAGCTGAAACAGAAATATAGAAAAATGGAAATGCAGCCAAACTCTGCAAGAAAGGGAGAATAATTCTGTAGAAAACTAACAGTAGCCACAATAGTTGATCTTCCTTTTGAAGTTGTACTCCTCGGGCAGCTAATAATTTTCACTTATAAGCTCATGTACCCTTAGGTACACCAGTTCCTGTATCAGACAACTTCTCCTAGGGAACTGATGAATGCTAGGTGCTTGGTGGGTGGAAGGATATAAAAGGGAAAGCTTAATGATGGTCAAGAGCCACCTGCCTTCATCCACCCCTCATGACAGCAACCCTGAGACCCTGCCCTGGGGTATACCACCCAGCAGACACTCACACCCATACAAGGGCCATTGCCACTGATTCCTACCAGAGAGCTGCAGTGGTGAAGTTATTGCCCAATAGATGGAAAAGTCAAGAATGTAGTTTTAAACATTTTCCTCACACACTTTCATAGCCTTACCACATCAAGAGCAAGCTGCCTGCTCTTATCCTCTCTCCCTCCCTCCCTCTCTCTTATGCAAGTTATTTAAGTTATTATGTTATTTAAGTCTTAATTTCCCACCAGAAAGGGGAAGGTAATAATACCTACGAATCAGGATCATCCAAGAATTAAATGGCATACACATGGAAAAACCTTGTTGTCCTACCTGAAGCATATGGAGCAACCAATCAATGCTGTTAACTTCCTAACCTCACAGAAAGTTAAGAGCTCTTGCTGGGCACGGTGGCAAATGCCTGTAATCCCAGAGGCTTAGGAGACTGAGGCAGGGGGATCGCAAACTCAAAGCCAGTCTCAGCAAAAGCAAAGTGTTAAGCAACTCAGTGAGACCCTGTTTCTAAATAAAATACAAAACTGGGCTAGCGATGTGGTTCAGTGGTCAGGTGCCCTTGAGTTCAATCCCGGATAGGAAAGAAAAAGAGAGGGGTTGGAGGAGGAGAGAAGGCAAGAAGGAAGGAAGTTAGTTAAGAGATCTGACAGCTGCTTTGTGACTAGGTCACTATGTGTTTTACATAAAATCACCTAAATATAAGTATGTGGATCAAGTCACAGAAACCTGTATATATCTAAAGAGTAGACAATAAATTCTAAGGCCCATTTTTAGCCATCACCTCCTATGATACAAAATGGAACCAGTTAGTGTTATCTGCATTTCTAGGCCATGATCCTTTTGTGCCTGAGTGAATCACCTTGCCAAAATGTTTTGGAAAATCTTCTACTGCCTCATCAGTATGAAAGGCTACAAACAACTTGGATCTCCACCATTGAACCACTGAACAGTTTGGATCAGTCTGATTGAGGAGACACACACAAACACAGGCAGCAAGAGACAGAATGCTACCACTGGCTATTTTATGTGAGATTTCAATGTTTCCAGAGTTTTGGTGTTAAAACAATGATGTCAGTTGGCATAGTTATTAAATATCTCAAAAAAAGATAATTTGATCTATCTTTTTTTATGATGTTCCTCAGAATTTTTAAAAATTTCACCATTCAGGACGTTCAGCATTCTGGGAACTCTCGCCTTAATAATCAACTATATATAGATAGACCATTTGAATTGCTCCTGCATCTAAGAATGACTGATTCAAGAAGATTCCTTCTTGGTTGCCCAATATTTTGCATGATTCTAAGATATATAATCTCATGTGCAACATGCCTGCTTTCATCAAATATCCTTCAAACTGTGCTACTGAATTTTGATTGACTTGCATTTGAAGAAATATGAGTAAAAGGTTTCAAACATATGTACATCCTGCCATGTTCTGGTTTACATTTGCTTGACATTGTCCCTCATTTCTGACCTTTATGATACCTGAATAATTACAAATAGTAAGCTAACCATCTACAGTGATTTTGCCTGCTTTTCTTTCATTATACATTAGAATAGTAGTTTGCATTTTTTATAGAACTCTTTTCAAAAAAATATTTTGTCAAAACCAAATTTAATTAGAGTTAATTTCACAGATTGGTTATGGTAGATGATAGGTGGGAATAGGGAAAGCAGACAAGATCCTCACCAGCTTGAATCCCATATGGCAGCTCCTGAGACATGACACCCAAGGGAAACATTCAGCCCAGCATAAAAAGTCACTGCTCTAGTACAGTTGACTACCATGCTGCTTCAATTGCTTTTCTCCCTTCTTATCCTAAAGGTAAAACTCCCGAGTGTTTTATGATAAGAATAACCTTTTTAGCAAATGACTAAAAGATTTTAAGTGAAGGGTATTTTTGTTTCTATTCCCAAATGTTCAGTCATTTTAATATCATTTGCCTCTAAACTAACACTATTAAATATAGTTAAAGAGGATTTCTTCCTCCATCATAGATGTAGGATTTATTAGAATAATTCATTGTTCCCTAAAGACAGCAATACATACATATTGCAATTGTTGCAAATCACACAGTTATCATCTTTCCTGGGCTTTTCCCCTTCTACTTAAACCTTATTTTGCACAAAATTTAGCAACTTTGTTAAACACATTGCCTGATGCACCTGTTTGGACTCTGGGTATAATTTTCTTCTCTCCACCACATTGTTGTACAAGATGTGCTGAATTTCCCAGAGGCTCTCTAAGGACTTTGAGACATCTGTACCCAGCAGTTTGCTTAAACCAACAAAAAGTGTTGAAGCAAAAATCAAACTTTGGGGCATCAATGTAACCATTCCTTTTCAAGTATACTAGATTGATGGAACATGTCAGCCCTGGTATATTCACCATCACTGTTCACTGCTTAGGATAACTATTAAAGCAAAACTGACTTCACTCTAATGAAAGCTGTCACTGGAAATGGTGTTAGGGCCATGAAGGGAAAACAGTGCAAAGAACTTTATGAAAAACTCTCATTGGATGTCAGTGACTATCACACATGCAGTTGAAATACCAGAAATAGCATTACACAGCATAATTTAATCAATACAAGTAATAAAACCAAATCACAAAGAAGTAAGACTCAATCAAAGAAGATATTAGATCAGCCTTTAAATTCTCTGCATATCATTCAGTTCCAGGATCCTAGTTTTCTAAAGTTAGTTGCCTGTTATCACATGTGAGTGAATATGCGGTGATCCTTTCACTCACTCCCTTCAGTGCATTTGTGAATTTCGATTTGAAAAACTTGATTACAAAAAAAGGGATAGAAATGGGGTAGGCAAAGGAGAGAATCATAACTAACAAATGGTTTAACTTTTACTAATCTTCCTGAACCCTTTGTAAGAGCCTGTTTGTGTGTTTATATGTGTGTGTGTATGTGCACTTGCATGCATGCACTAGTACACGTGTGCATATATGGTATTGGGTATTGAAAGCAGGTCCTTCAATATACTAGGCCAGTGTTCTACCCCTGAGCTACATCCCCAGTCCAAGAACCAAGTTTTAATACCTGTGTTTCCCATCAGCTTTTCTGAATCAGGTTTTATTAAAAAGTATATTAGAGTACATTGGAAAGGATTAAGAAAAATAAATGCACAAGAGTTTTGCCAGCAAGGGACATGATGGCTTTAATATTCACATTAAGAGTACTTACGAGGCCTCCAAGTGTGCTTACATAGCCTCCGCGATAGATTGATAGCTCAATCCATGTCCTTTGCGATTTAACATTGAAATTCCTCCTGTCTAAGGGGTAGATTATTATTTCCCTTACCCTTTAAGTCTGGGATAGTCTGTGACTTGGTTTTTCCATTAGAATACAATGGCAGTGATGCTCCCTGGTTATGAATCTCAGACTCAGGAGGCCTTGCACAATCCTGTTTACTAACTCTGTTGGAATTCTGCCACTCCCAAATGGAACACTACCATATGTCCAGCCTACCCTTGACAGACAGGTGATTGAAGCCATCCTAGACTAGCCAGACTCCAATTGACCACCCAGTTAACCACCCATATATGAGCAAGTACTTGGTAAAAAGTACTACCAAGATCCATTAATCCTGACCCAACCAAAAAAACAAAACATATCCAGTCAATCCACCAACTCCTAAGCTGAATAAACACTTATTGTTTTATGCCACTGCGTTTGATGTGGTTAGTTAACAGCAACAGTTAAGTGCTTCAACTTCCAAATGAAATGTCATTTCATGTCACCTTTGTCAAATTATATGCCCATTGAGTCATTCATTTATTCAGTCACTTGTTTTTTGTTTAATATCAATTAAATATTAGCTGTTATCACGCAGAATATTCAACAAGCATTTACTAAGCATCAACTTAGCACTATATGCACTTAGAATGCAAAAATGGGAGCAGAAAGGGGTGATCTCCAAAAGCTCATTTTCTAGTAATAAAAGAAGACATTTGGGGGTTGAGTACAAAGAAGCAACACAGGTAATTTAGAAAGTTAAGGAGTTGTTACATAAAGAACTGTGGTATCACACATGTGAATCCAGGCAGTTGTCCACACCCCTTGAACTGTATGCCACAAATTGAATTTTTTTTTGTACGTAATCAAAAAAAAAAATCAACTAAGATGTGTGAGGAAGCCAAAGAGAATACAGATTGCAATAAGTGACTGTATAGCATATTAAATAAATCATATCACCATACTGAGTGGGATAGAGAAGAAAGGAGCTGACCTAATAAAACTTTGAAAAACATTTTTTTCACTAGATGTGGTAAAACAAAGACAAGAGAACTGTACACAAACATTGTACTTCTGCAATGCAGTTGAAGGATTTTTCCTTTTTCTTGTGGGGGTATGGATCAATCATCTTTACATGAACAATAAGGTTAAACAAATAAAGAAATGTAGGTGTTAAGAGGTTGGGTTTTCATTGTCAAAAATAGCAGTTAGGGGCCGGGGTTGTGGCTCAGCAATAGAGTGCTTGCCTAGCACATGAGAGGCCCTGGGTTCAATCCTCAGCAGCACATAAAAATAAATAAATAAAGGTTTTGTGTCCAACTACAACTAAAAAATAGATTTTTTAAAACAATAAAAGTTATAAATAAGGAGAAAAGACTTCAAATAAAGTAATATATATACATACGTAGACATACATACACAAAGAACAAAAATTAAATATAAGTGTATGTATTATGGGTAACTGTACTTATATAGGTTTCAAAAAGTTCTGTCTGCTGCTAGTGAGTACCAGCAATGACACCCTGAGGAATGAGCACACTTGGAATACACATTTTGATTTCTAAGTCCTATTCTCTAATAAAAAGAGCCAAGTTTTCTTGAAAAAAGTGATTGATTTCGAGGGGCAGGGAAAATACAAGCTAAGCTAGAGACATCCTCAAAAAAATAAAAAGGAAAAAAGATAGGGAATGGTATAAAGGATACAAAAATCAGCTTGATAATACACCAAATGGCCAATTCTACCAGTTGGGCAACAAAATAAATATTAATAATGTTGGATTATAGCGCAAAGAAAAAAGCAAATGCTCTTGATTTGAAATTTTTATTTACCTAAAAATGCTTATTTATGTATAAATAAAAATATAACCCTACTTACCTATTTATTTCCAATGAATAAATGTATGAGGACTAAGGAAACTAGAAATAGTCATTAGAATACCATAGTCATAACTGTTGCAGGCAAGATCCATTGCTGGGTGCTAAGTTCCTCCCCCAAATATTTGTTAATTGTAAAGAAATAAACAGTAACTTTACAATGTATAAACCTGGCACACACTGCCTTAACCAAGTGACTGAAGTTAGTATATTACCAGCTATAAAACTTATCTACATAATATAGCCTTGTATTGAGGCTGAGGAAGACATAGTACCTCTGTGGCATCTTTCCTAATAAAGTATATCCTCAGTGTAGTCATGAGAAAACATCAGACAAACCCAAGTTGAGAGACTTTCTACAAAATATTTAACTAATATTTTCAGTCACAAGATTCAAAGACTGAGGGAAGAACTGTTGCAGCTTAGAGAATAAGGTGACATGACAAATAAATGCAATGTAGGTTTCTAGATTAGATCCTGGGGGGCGAAAAAAAAAAGATGTTACATGAAAAGTTGCTAAAATCCAAACAAATCTCTCGTTTAGTGAATAATACTATCTTGAGTTAGGTAAGATTTTAACATTAGGGAGAACTGGATGTAGGGTCTATAGAAACTCTTTGTACTATCTTTTTTCAGTATTTCTTAAAGTCTAAAATGATCTCAAAATAGAAATTTTAAAACACATACCTGTAAGTAATTCCTTTTAGTAGTAGACAGTGCTAAAGTCACGAAAGTCTATCTGTGCCTTTACACACAAAAAAATTCAGACAGATGAAGTTTTTAATAAATGCTCATTTATACTTGTTCAGTTTGTCAAATACATCAACAAAAATTTACACTACTTTTCCAAGTTAATTATACCAACTAAATAATGCTAGATCTCCCTTTGCACCTTAGGTTACAAAGTCACCAATTAAGATAGATATTAGTTTTACCACTGTTTACTGCACTTGGCACTGAATCAGGAGAGTACTTTAAAATCCCTTACTCATTCAAATCCACAAAACAAACACAAAATAAACCAAGAGTATAAAAACTTGATGGGTAATGGGCTTTATAGTAGGTGAAAGTAGTAGGCAAAATTAACCTGTACTCATTCTTGTCCTGATAAAACTTTCTTCTCTATCACTAAAATTATTCGGTTATTTTGAATTTTTTAAAGACACTCTCAGACAATTATTAAAAAAGAATGTATAATCACACACAAATTTCTCAAGGGCAAAAATTCTATGTTCTACTTCCTTTATTTTTTTCTACATCTCTAAACCAAATAGAATAGATTATGCATACAATTTCAATACTCAATAAATGCTTAGTTGACTGACTCAGACCCAAGATGAGCACATTGCAAAGGCTTTTTTGTTCAAACCTTTGAGGATTTGAACATACAAAAGTAAAAGATGGTTTTCCTACAATTTTTATTTTGTTGTGATGAAAACACTTAATATAAATTCTACCCTTTTAACAGATTTCTATGTGGGCAGTATAGTATTAAGTGCAGGGACAATGTACAACAGATCTCTAGAATTTGCTCACCTTGAATAATTGAGATTTCATGCCTGCTGATTAGCAACTCTTTATTCCCCCTACCCCAAATTTCTGGCAACCACAATTCTACTCTCTTATCTTAGGAGTTTGATTATTTTAGAGGCTGTGTATAAGTGGAATCATACAGTATCTGTCCTTCAATGGCAGGCTTATTTCACATAACATAATCTCCTCAAGGTCTGTTCATGTCGTCCCATATTACGACATTTCCCTCTCTTTTGCTCATATTCTGTGTCATTTATTTAATAATCCTTTACCCCAGACTGACTTTTGCCCCTGGACTGAGCCCTCATTGCTCCAGGCATGCAGGCTGCACAGCTTATAGAGCCACTCAGCGCCCAGCAGCCTGTGTCCACAATGCGAAAGGATATAGTCGGTTCATCTGACACCATTTCTGCCAGTACTGCTGTTTGTCATTGTGCTCTGGTGCGGGGACACCATTGTCTGCCATGAATCAGGGGCCTAGCAAATTCACCCACCATGGGTAATGGGCTTGGCCTAGAGTCAGAAAGCAGGAGGACCAAATGTAGAGGAAGAAGCAGCTGAGCACCTGCAGAGTGGCTTTCAGTGGGATCACATCCTTAGAGTGCTTTTCCAATTTCAATTCTGCTTCACATTGAGGTTCATGCCACCATCTATCAAAGCCTCATCTTCAGAGAAGGCAGCTCATGCCATCTCAGACTGGAAGCTGCCCCCATGTGCAGCCAGACCAAGGCCTCAAGGCAGTAAGTGGCACCTGTCCCCAGTAAGATCTGCAAGTAGAACTTCAGGGTTCCTTCAACCTCTTCAAATATCTGTTTCTACCCTCAATGCTCCCTTTGCCTGTGGCACCATGCTGCAAGGAAATTTCCATCCAGGGAAACAAAAGAAGGCAACTGAAACGGTAGTCAGTAGGTATCACTGCACTTATAGAGAAGCTCATTTTTTTAAAAGTCTGAATGATATCTATAGTATGTATGTACCACATCTTCTTTATGCACATCTGTAAATGTATATTTAAGTTGTTCTCCACCTTGGCTATTGGGTAAAGTCTGCAATGAACATTGGAGTGCTAAAATCTTTTGGAGACACTGGTTTCAATTCTTTGGCATAAATGTCTGCAAGTGGGGTTGCCAGAGTACATGACAGTACTATTTTTAAGTTTTTGAGATATCACCACACTATTTTCCATAGTTGTTGCACCATTTTTACATTCCTGCCAACAGTGTATAAATATTCCAATTTCTCCACATCCTTGCCAACACTTATGGTCTTTTTGTTTTCATAGATATGTATAGGTAACACAACTAAAAATAACAAATAAGACAACATCAAGCTAAATATTATATACAGCAAAGGAGATAATCAAAAAGAATAAAACAGCCACCTATAGAATAGGAGAAAATATTTGCAAGTCATTCATAAGATAAATGGTTAACTTCTAAAAAATATAAGGATTCTTACAATGCAATAACAAATAAACAAATAAATAAATTGATTAAAAATGCATTAGGAATTTGAAGAGACATTTATGTTTTTACAAAGACATAAAAATGGCCATAGGTATATAAAAACATGTTCAATGTCACTAGTCATCACAATGTCACTAGTCATCAGAGAAATGCAAATCAAGACCACAATGAGATATCACCCCAAATTTGTTGGGATGGCTATTATTGAAAGACAGCTTTTGAAAAATGTTCTCTCCATTGCAGATTTTAGAAAATTGGTCAAGTTGGACATTCAGCTTACGTTTCACCATGTTAACTAGAAGACCAGCTGCAGAATTGTCAGAAACAAATCATTTATTAATATACCTATTTCTGCCCAACAATAATAGAAGATTTTCTCTCTCTTTGGTAATTCCAATTGTCAGATATTGATAAATATTATTTGGTAAGAAACTACAAAAATGGACTCATCTATTAGTACAACTGAGATCTATGATTTAAAGAATAAAAATAAATTGAAAAATCTGTCCTCTTATAGAAATTATTTCTACGTCCATTTCAGGTCATTCTCTTCCAAATATTTCCTTTTACTGTACCCAAGACTGTTATTATTTTCTGAGTTGTATCATTTCTAGGTCTATGAAATACATACAATTCAGCCAGCTCTCAATTTATGGAAATAATGAATGCTTGAGTAAATCAAGGCCTCGGGAGAGTGATGAAAGTGGTCAGAGAGTTTGAAATCTTGTCTTACCAAGAACAGTTGAAGTATCAGTTATACTTAGTTTATAGATGAATGGAAGATAGGATAGCATTCTTCAAGTATCATGTTTTAATGTAGAAATGGAATGAGACCTATTCTATACTATCTAATTCAGAAGGGTAGATTGAGGACATATGGGTGAAAGTTACATAGAAGCAGGTAGCTAAACAATTAGAAATAGCTTTAGCTATTTGTAACATAGAACACAAAATATAACTACCTAAAAGAAGAGAGGCTTGTGTTTCCCTAAAGTAAGCAAAATATAAAAATAACAGTCCAGTCCCTTTGGAAGTCTCCCTAATCAGAGATTCAAGCTCTTGACAGCTCATTCTGGCTTCTGTCTCATGATCTAAGATGGCTGCATGAGTTCTAGCCAACAGGCAGCAAAAAAGAAAAATGGTGAAGAGGAGGTGCATCCCTTTGTGTAAGAACATTTTCTGGATGATACATACAACTTGCACTCATATTCCACTAGCCAGAACTTAGTAATGTGTCTGTTTTCAGCTTCCAGGAAATCTGGAAAACATGTCTTTATTTCAGGTAGCCAAGTATCTGGATAATAATCAGAATTCTATCACTGAGAAAGGAGAAGGAGAACAGACATTGTGGTACAAACAGAAGTCTCTGTCATACAGATGCTAAGTCAATACATGAAAAATGTTTTCCAACAAATAGTTCAGAATGGCAGGATTTCTTGAGAACTTAAATGTTCCCAGCATTAGAGAGGTTGCCAGCAAAAGGTCTCTATGCCCACCTGCGAGGAATTGGGCAATTCTAGCTTTGGGCTAAATCACTTCCAAGATCCTAGTAAATCACAAAATATTAAACTATAAATAAGAAAGAACTATAAACTACCCAATAAGCTATTATACTTAACATTCATTCCCCAGCCTAGATTTTACAAAAATTTACTTATCAACAGTCAATTCATTTCAGTCTTTTCTCCTTGTATTAGTTTTCATGAGTTGCTATAACAATACCACAAAATGAAGGGCTCAAACAAAAGAAATTTATTTTGTCACAGTTCTAGAAACTGGAAGTTTAAGATCAAGTGGATTTGATTTAACAGATTCAGTGATTCCCAACACTCTCTCCTTGGTTCAAACCACCTTCTTCCTGTGTATACTTGCTCTTTCCTCTGAGTGTGTACCTATCCAGCACCTACTCCTTTTCTTCCAAGGATCCCAGTCATATGTATTAGATCTGCATCCATGTGATCTCATTAAACATTAACCACCCTTTTAAAGGCACTATCTTCTCATAGAGTTACACTGTGAGATATCAGGGGTCCGGGTTTCAACCTGTGAATTTGGGTGTGGAACACAATCAATTCATAGTTCTCTTCATTATGTCCCCTTCTGTTCCATTGTCAAAAAGTCAATGAACATTGAAATAGATGGCAGAAACTAAGTGCAAGACAGAAATCCATGAATTAATCTTCCCGATAAATTAGTATCAGCTGTTTCACACAGACTGTACAATAAAACAAGAGGCTTTCCCCAAAAAAGTAGTCACAGAAGTTGGGTGATAGTAGGAGATGGACTTTTTCCAAACCCAATTGTATTATCTTCTTTTCTGTGTATATGTCTATTTCTGCAGTTATTTCTAAAACTCAAATGTCAGAGACATGATCAATATGCCTAGCTTGAAAGAATACTTAGAAAATATATTAATTACCCTCATCGTGCACTTTCTTTGATAACTAAATATTCATTTAACTAAAAGATTGTAACATAATTTTAACAATTATGTATAGTTGTTGTTGTTTTTATCTCACACTTTTGAATTCCACAACTCAGTCCTTTCCAACAGTGAGCCAAGGTTAGCCACTTCATTTAGTGTGAACTTCCCTAATTAGTGTATATCTACTCTTATCATTTATGGATTTCATCATTTAACAAATATTTACTGAATGAGGACTATGTACCATAAGCTGTGGATACAGTAGTGCATGAAACCTTCATAATCCCTGACAGTCTCTGTGCTCAGAAAACTTAAACTCTGGGAAGGTGTGCAAACTAGGCAAGCAACTACACAGTGGGTGGTAAACATCTGACAGGGTGGATACCGGGTACCTAACCTGAATCTGAAGCCAGGGAAGCATTCCTGACTGAGGAGTGTTGAACCAGGCAGAGGAAATGAGATAAATGTCACTTTCTACACCTTTTATTCCCAATTTTGTTTTAATTTTGAAAATGTTAAAAGCTATAAAATTTTCTTTAAAATAATATTATAATAAACAGACATTTTACTTTCACCTGAATTCAGCAATTTATCATCAGTTTTTTATATTTGCTCAATTTCTCTCTCCAAATAAGCACACCTAACTGTGCACAGACATGCACACTCACACACTTGACAATCAGTTGCCTATACAATAAAACAATACTTACTCCTAAGTATTTCAACACTCTGCTATACACCACAATCCACGATACAATTATTACATCCAAAAAAATTAAAATTAAATCAACATTGTTGTCTAAAATAGAGTTCATATTTAAATATCTCAAACTTAAAAATGTCCTTGATAGCTTCTTTTTTCTTTTCTTTTTTTTTCCCCCCAATCTTTTGTCCCAGGATCCAATGAGAGTTTATTCCAGCCATTCTGCCAGTGAGCTAGCAGGAATCAGGTCCAATCCTGACTTTCAGAAAGAAGGTTTGTGCCCTAACTTGGTTTTCTGGGGAAACAGGGCCCCACGTCCTCAGGTGTAATAAGGTGTCATCATTGTAACTATAAACAACTAGCAGGGATGCTCAGACTTCTTGGCCCCTAATCTGAAAAATATTATCTTTTAGTCCCCAACTACCACCATCTAGGCCATTCTGGTGTTCTCCCCATTAAAAAGGAATACCCATGGAAGGGCAGGGTCTGCCTCCTGGTACACTGTCAACTATGCCCTGACCCAAACATATGCTCCACATGACACTAAAGACTCAAGGAACTCTCCTTGCCCTGGCCTATTAGTTTCATTTTGCCCCTTGTGGTTCCACAGCATTCACCCAAAGCCTTCTGCATAACATACCTCCACTAGATTGAAGTCATTAAGACCTGTTAGGAGTTTTCTCTGTTCATCTTTGTATTGTGCTAGTACAGTACCTGAAATATAGTGGACCCTTGATTCAAGTTTGCTGAATGAGCAAAAAGTATACCTATTTATCATTTCCAGATGACTCTATGAAGTGGTGTTGCCTGCCAATAACAACAGTGTGCATTCATAGGTATTTATGAATTTGCATCATATTACAAGTATGCAGTTTTAACACCAGTGAATTTCCTCCATCCCAGCTTGCAGGGAATAAAATGCCAGTGTGTTTGCACTGCCTCCCTGCATATGTTGGTAGTAAAATATTCACGACTTAGAGAATTATGCAGTGTGTTTTCAACAGCAGCTTTTGAAAGCCACTTTTTCCATTAAAACTGTCAGTTTGGTAATACAACCATGATTTCAAAGCAAAGGAGCATTATGGCGCAAATCAAAGATAGATTACATATTTTATGTTTACATATTCTAGGACCTTCGCAGTGTAAAGTTGTTGGGTTTTTTTTTTTTTTTAGACTTTATGTAAGTCTCATCCATTTTGGAATTGGAATGCATCACCTTTATTATGAACCAAATAAAACCAGCGTATAATATATGTGGTATTGCTAGGTATTACACCTGCTGTATTCACTAGCAACGGCAAGGGAAAAGAGTGGCAGTGAGAACTGGAGAAAGTCATTCCCTGTTACTTCATTTTTTAGTAAAATGAATCCCTGTACATCTTACATTTTTGGAAGATATGCATATATCCCCAAAATGTCAATAATTACATTATAGCTACTTGTCAAATAACAAAACTAATAAATAAATTTATAACCAAGTGACCTTAAGAGTAAGAGGAAGTTCTGATTTTTTTTTAATTTAGGGAAAATATATTAGTCTTTTTGACAATTAGTGGCAATAGAAAACTATTACTGAGTTTATGGTGAGCAGAAGAAAAAAATTACTTGGTAATAGACAGCCTGTATCTTAATTACAGGTTACAATGCTTACTTGGGCATGCTCAGTTTGCAGAAGGATAAAATAAAAGGAATTAAAGCTCTTACAATAACAGTATTTGTCCATAAATGGTAAGATTCTTCAACAACACAAAAAGTGACAAGATGATAGCTTGTTTAAATACAGTTAGATAATATGCTTCAGAGATTTCCATCTTTGGCAATATGGTGGCAAATGAGGGCTGTGTAAATTAAAGTAATGTTGAAACAGTTCCACAGTGTTAGGTTCGAATGAGAAAAGAACAATTTTATTTAAGCACCTTTTCTGGTCACCAAGCCTCCATGAGAAAAACAATAAACTAAAGAAATCTAAAAAACAATGTGATATCATGATAAAGAATGTTAGCTCTGGACTCAGCCTGAGTTCAAACCCTGGCATTACCACTTATTAGCTCCTTAACAACAGACAGTTAGTCCCTCTGAGCCTTGCTTTCTCAATCTCTAATAAGAGTCACGGACGGACAGTCTGGCTAACCCAATGCCATTCTTATCACCCTTCTCCTTTTCCCATAGAAGGTGAAACAGCTAACTACTTGCTTTCCAGGCTCCCTTATAGCTAGGAATAGTCCCACAGTGTTACTCTGGATAGTGAGATATAATCAAGTCTGGTAGGAGGCACTAGGAAAAGATTTGTTTTCCTGTAAAAGAAACAGAGATAGCTGGCTCTACTTGTTCCTTTATCTTCTTGCTTTGAATGGAGCGATTTCCTAAATGGTGGAAATCATCTTGTAACTGAAGGGAAAGGCCTGGAAAAGTCTCCAAGACATTGTCCCTGCTATCACTGAGCCACAGAACTATCATCCACAGTGATCAATCTCCAAACTTCTATTTTTAGCTGTTATTAGTTGGGTTCTCAGATACCATCAGCTATATGCATTTCTAACTGGTAAATAAGATTAGTAACAGTACTTACTTCACCATCTTGCTCATTAAGGTTAAGTAAAATAATTTACAAAGAGCTCTTAGCATAGTGGTCGGTACATAGGGATAACTAAGCAAACTGTTACTGGTTGTGGTAGCAGTAGTAGTAATGTCTTCATCATCATCGCTGTATTTTGAAACCTGCTAAAAGAAAAATATACCTCCACTGGTATACCCTTATGTATACTGCCTTTAGTGTCATGAGTCTAAAGCAGAGGATATTCAAGGATTCAAGCATCCCTCAGGTTTAATCAGCTCTGAAGAGAATCTAGTGCTCAAAAGAACTAGTGTAGCTGCCAAAAAAGCATTGCCTAAAACCAAGTCCATCTCAGGCACTGAAGAATCCTCCATCACTAAAATCCACTGTAAAAGAAGTGAGGTAACGCAGAGTACATGCAATATGTAGTTACAAGAAATTTAGTTCATATGGAATATGAAGTTAAAGATTATAAAAAAAATGCATATATTAAGAACAAGGTGAAATAAATACTGTGGCATATTAAGCAGAAAATGGCATGTAATTTATCATTTTATTTTTTAAAGTTTTATATTTTAGAAAAGATACTTCAAGAATTGTTAATTAAAAGAAATCTATCTTCTTCTTCCCTTGATGTTAAAAAACGCCAAGTATTTTCTTTACCACCAGAAATGATGTATGTTAACCATCAAAAGCACACTGCCAGTTTTCAGATTCCTGAAGAGAGTCACCAAACACCTAAATGGCAAACTCCAGGATATTGAAGAAAAAATGGGGGAAGGGGGATTCAAAACACAGCACTTTCTTTCAGAGCAGAAAGTCCATCTCTGAATGACAAAGACCCTCCTCCTGAGACCATCTTCACTACAGTGTTCCCAAGACTATGCTCAGGCTCTTGTTGCAAGTGGAAGAAGTAGAAGGCACAGCAGTTAAGCTGCGGAGTAGGCAGTAGAACTGGTAAAAACCTGCACTGGTCCTGCCCACACAGCCACATAGTAACTGTTTCCACCTCGAATGCCCTGTACTAATCTTTGTCACTGACTGGCAGGATACTGGATAAGGGTTTATTCAAAATGCTTACAGTTACTCAAGTTCATAATGTTCAGTGTGAAATAAAGAATATTATGTAATCCCCCAATTTCTGGAGCTGGCCTTTCTGGGGCAGAATAGACCTACTTCCTGTCTTTTGGGTAAACAGTGTGCAATTCAAAGCTCTGTGCCACACTGGCCCATTAGAGCCATCCTAGTCTGCTGGCAGCACCACTCTAACTAACACTTTGCCCCTTTCTGCTCCCTTCTTATTCATAGTGATGTAAGGATGAATTGTTAGTTTTAACTTTGAGCTTCCTGGCATTGGTCCATTTGTATCACCATCCTGGCATTATTTAAACACAGTGTGCTTCATATTTATGAGCTTACAAAATTTCTGGTCTCCTGCTTCGGCCATTCTTAAGAACCATCAAGGGAAAAGGGTGTGACCATAAAAGCTAGTGTGTAACAAACCTCATTCAAATGCAGGCAGTGTATTGGGAATCTTAATTCTATTAGAGCATGGACAATGAATGTATTTGTGTTAGTTACTTTCCCACTTTGAGGTTAAACAAACCAGTGAATGGGACTCCGGGTGGCAGCAGAATGAGATACTGCATCGGATGACGCAGGCAGACAAATGCCAGGGGGCGTTTTAAAACACAACAAGTCTCTTTCCTGCCTTCCCATGACTTTTCAGCAATTTGGATTCTGTAAACGGAAATGAATAGCTCCAGTCCTCCAATATCTTCATTCAGCAGTTCGGTTCCGAGGTTCATATGATACATTTATCTCTATGGCTCCTTCTAAGAAAATGTACCCCATTCAAAGAAGGTTTGAATTAACCATAGTTAATGTGTTCCATCTACTCTCAAATTGATATCCTTTCCTGAATAAAGTTCTAATTTGCAATAATTGCCAGACTGAATAACTTGCTACAAACCTCCTACCAATGTCACTGCAAGACTTGTTTCTCACCAATTTGATTCACTGAATATATTTGTGTTTAACTCACCACATACACATACACACACACACACACACACACATTCACACATGCATACATGCAAGCACACATACACCACACCTTTGACAATGGTGTGAGCTCCAAGGCAAACACAAGTCCCACGTGTAGTAAATAAGCAACACTTGGTGAGGTTGCTTCCACAGCTGCTCTACCCCCTGCCCAAAACTTCCCCTTCAAACTTTTGCTTTATATCACTGGATTGGCATGATTTTTAACTAAAACTGGAGGAACATGGACTCCACCTTGTTTGCTTTTCTGAAAATTAATCTCCTCAGTTAGAGGAGCTTGCATAGGATACAGAGACAAAATATTAATAATGGATGACTAAAATGTGGGCAGCATCCTTTAACATACTCTCTTGCAAGCATCCTGCATTGGGGACCTGAGGCTGTATCAATAGAGTAAGTATAATTGAAGACGTCTTGGAAAAACACTAAGAATTAAACCTTTCCAAATCAAATAGGTGTTAACCAACAAACCAACCAGAGCAATAAAAATAAAGATATTAAGCATTGATTACACAGCATGGTCCAATTCTTTAGGGTTTTGACAAGGCCTCAAATTCACTAGCAATTACTAAAGATAAAATAATCTACCTATTATGTCAAGAAACCCTCTCCCAATGCAAAGGTATACTTAATCTATTCTTAATCACTAAAAAAAAAAAAGTAAAATGTAATGCAATTAATCCTTATTACCTGTTAGAATAAAATTTATCATACTTTATCCTAAGATACTTGTTCTCACTTGTTATGGTATTGCTGATGTTTCAAAAAATTTAGTAGTATTTACATTAATAGAGCTTATTTTCCATGGAAGTAAAATTTAACCATATAGACATAATCAGTCAAATTTTTATCCTTCATATTTACTAAGCTCTTACTATATCATGAGGACATAAAGAAAAATACCAATTAATTTTTGTCTACAGATTGTCCCATGGGAATTGAGCCACTTGTTTTAGCTAACAAAGACTTCGAAAAATGCATGATTTTCTCAATGTGCCTAAGAGAAACAAATATAAAAGTAAGACAAGAAAACTGACAAGAATACAAAATGTATCTCAAGAAACTGTAGAACCATTGATTTGATATCAGACCTCAGGACTCCTAGTATTTTATCATTTTTGCAGTTTCTAAAAATGATAGATGTGGAAAGTTTGCTATCAAATCTATAAATGAAATGGTATAAGCAACTAGCTAGCAATTTTTAATTACAGATTTAGACTTAAAAATGAGCTGGGAGGCATATGATGATTAAGACTGACTTAAAATTTGTTACTCAGTCTCGTCCTTTTTAATAAAAGTTATAAATGTGTTTAGCAATAAGCTGCATCAGGATAGAAAATAAGATAATCTAAGTTGGTGTTCTCATTCTTAAGTAATAGATACCACATCTACATACACATCTGAGTTTTCTTCTTTCTGACCTTGACCAGTCACTCTAAGCCACAAACTTTTCCAGAAATGCTAATAAATATAAATGTATATTTATATAATGATGGAAATTATAGAAACAAAAGTATTTAAACCAAGTTTAAATGAAGCAGCTTTATAAGACCATTTTATAAAGCCCAGGCAGTATTCAATAAAGAATCTTCACTTCATCCATCTCCCACCTCAAAGAAAGCTGTTCCTCCAGTCAAAAATACCATATAATGTTCAGTCACTGGCTGTCTTCTAACTACCAGTTTTATTCCTAAGGATTCAGAGCTTATATCGTGATTCTCTTGTGTCAATGAATTAAAGCCAGATGCAAATGCTTTCTCGGTTTTATATATCCCCATTGCAGATATACAAATAAATTTAAATTTTAATGTCCTTTGGGGCTGGGAGTATATTTAGGCATCTCCCTTTTCGTGATATGCAATAATAAAAACATGTATTTTTGAATACTTAATAATTTTTTTCATTATGATTGAAGTTCTAAACAATAAAATCTTCTTAAATAGAAATAGGCAGAGCAGGAAGAGTGACTGACTATGGCAGTTTTCGTTTTCAACCAAGTCAACCAACAAAGGAAGGCCTGTACTCATCAGAATGAGAAAGTATTTCGGCCCCAGTTCCTATTTAGCCCTTGACCTCAAATGTGACTGACAAGTGGAGTGGTGATTTGGGAATGCAAGCAGACACCTGTCCACTGAGGAATGGACTGGAGCCAACAGCTCATTACACAGAAAACTACTAAACAGCCATTGTAGAGCAACGACTTTTCATCACCTGGGTCAGATACAAACCAATAACCTAGAGGTGAAAGGCTGTCCATCAAATTCCAGTTCCCACTTCTCAGGTCCATTCAATTCCATCTATTCAATTTTGAGGACTCTCTTCTATAGGTTTGTGCAAAAGAGCCCATGTGATTCAATAGAGTTCAGACTGTTATTATTTATGGGATGAACTGAAAGGATTATAGATTCGATCACAATTAAGTTCTCCCCTAATGAATCTGCAGGCTTTAAATAATCTTCTCAAAGTGCACATCACTTTTCTTTTCTCCTTAGATACTCTTGAGAGAAGGCACACTGGGTGATTTCAATGGTAGATACTCTCAGCCCTGAAGTGGATTTGACATGTAGACGAGGCTGTTAAGCCCAAGACTGTGAAGTCCATACTAGTTGCAGTGTTCCTGATGTCTGAGCACGTATTCATGAATTAGCAGCCCAAGTGTTTAATTTTCATGCAAGTACTTATGTGTTTACTAAAGATTAGCATTTTAATTAGCCTATATTTTTCTCTGAGACAATTGGCACGAATAGTATTTGCAGATACCTGACTAAGAGGATGCAGAGTTAAAAAAAAAAAAAAAGGAGGACGGGTCACACAGTTTTATTCAAAAACTCTAATTAGCTAGTCATTCCCTTAGCATGAAACAAAGTGATATGAAGTGTAAGTTAGGTAACCACTGAGTTTTTGTGTGTTTGGTGTGAGGCTTTGGTGTTTAAATTTTACTTTATTTATTGGTTATTGTTGGTGCATTTTCCCTTTTCAATTATACCTCTTTTAGAGAGTTCAGCAAGTTTTTTTCTTTCAGATCTCTTTGCATTGTGCATTTGGGTCATGCTTAGAATATTAAACATTCTGTTTCCGCCATTTTAAGTTCTGATAGTGTAACATTATTAAGTGGCTTTAATTCAACTTATTTCTGAGAACAGCAAAAGAAAATGATTGGGGTACTTCAGTTTTCTAAAGACTTTCTGCTACAATTGGAAAAAAAATCTTTATTGTAAGATTTTTTTTGTCGTGGAACACGTGAAAAAAAAAAACATAAAAATTGTTGAAAATGTGACACAAGCATTCAGAAAGAAACAGAAAGCTTTTCCTGGAAATGCCCACATCATGCTCTTTGCACAGAATTTACTTACTTTTCACAGATTCAAAAACAGCAGTGTAGAGCCTTGGTATGTTTATCATGTGACCTTAGCAATTCAAATTGCTCATGACTTCACTTTCTCCCATATAAACCAGGTCATGAAAGTGGAACGTTTTTAAAAATTCTGCTACTTTTCCATTTTTTTCCAGATGTAACTTTTTTCTTCTATTTCTTATTTCATCACCTTTCCCCCCTCAATTTTGTTCAGCTCTAATATACATATTTTTACTCTTGTATTATCCCCTGTAAAATAATAGTGCAATGTTTGCACATGTTTTATAAATTCTTTCTTGGAAATTTTCTAGAATAACACACTTGGGAAGCATTATTTTATACTTACAGATAATTTGTTTCAGATGAACTAGTATTCATGCATTAACCACCAGTGATTAATAGAAAATTTCCGAGATTTAAAAAAATATATGTTTAAGACCATCAAACATAGTATTTTTTTTTTCTTTGCACTATCTCTTTCTCCATGCAATGGTTAATTTGAAAGAAAAGGGAAAAAAATGAAAAAGATTATTTTAAAAATTGCCACCACAAAGATGAGCACTGGGGTAGCCTATGATGTAAATGTCATACAGACATTTTAAAATGTATAATAGAATCTGATTATCATCATTGGCATGGTTATGACTGGCTGTCACATACATATATTTTATGGCATTATGTATAACCATGTGGTGTTATTATAACATGTAACATGACATTTGACAGACATTAAATGGCTCTCTAAAGAGAAGAGGGCAAGAAGACAAGAGACATCAAAATTTTCATGAAAAATAAAAGAAAGCAAAACAAATGAAAAGTCAAATGACTAAAAAGGGAATAGCTATTATGGCCTTTCATGGTATCTTTGAGAAAATAAAGCCTCCAAATTTGGGCCCTTCAAATTTTTTAATAAAACTTAAGTGTGTGGTGAGGGGGTGGATTGCAACCCCCTGGCTGCTTTGCAAACACAATGATTCCTCAATTGCCTGGCATCAACCTCCCAAGTCAAATTTAGGATTAAAACTTCATTTTGTTGGCTTCAGACCTTTGTATACAACTTCCTCTGAAATAACTCCGCGTGCTCTTGCCCTCTCAAGTTGATTATGCTGATTCAATCGTCATTTTATTGATGATGACTTGTAGTTATCTTAATAAACATCATTATTATGCAGTAAGACCCCTATTGGCTATTAATTGAGAGTTTATTTGCTCTGAAAAGGAATTCTTCTATGTGGTTCATTTTTATTTCTTTTATATTTACTTGTTTTTATAAATAAAAATAAATAGATGTCCTTTCTTATTGCTATTAATATTTCTGTGTCCTGTAGCAACTTAATATTCCAATTTCGAATTTGACTTGGATCAACTCTCTTGCTTTTATTTACCTCTCTCTTTAGGTTCAGTAACAACAACAAAAAAAAGATGCCTAGATAAAAGAGATGTTACTGTATTTGAAGCTGTAGCTGGATGTGTAGGACAAAAAGAATCAGGATGGTTAAATTCAATACACTATATTCTGACTATTTGATCTGGCATTTTTAAAAATATGTTTTAGTTGTTAATGGACCTTTATTTTATTTATTTATATGTGGTGCTGAGACTCGAACCCAGAGCCTCACACATGCTAGGCAAGTGCTCTATCACTGAGTCACAACCCCAGCCCCTGGCCAGTTTTAATCCCTAGTAAAAGAGCAAATCACACCACAATCTTCTTTGTCTGCTACAGGTACTAATACTATTGGTTAAGACCTGACTTCTAGAATTAGGGAAAACTTCCAGCTCTAATTGAGGTCAATTCTTACATGCTGCTCCTGCAGTCAATTTCAAGACACTCAATAATTGGGACTGGGATGTAGGCTAAGAAAATATGAGATATCATCAAAGACAAAGCATTGTTTGAAAGCAGTCGGACCTCATGTGTCATTAGAATAGTTACTATGGTGTAGCTTAAGCAGTTTGAATCATTTCTGCAGATGAATAACCAAGTGCTAGGGATTCAAAACTAAAACTCCTATGAGAAAACCCTTCTTCCCTAGGCATATGAGGTTAGTAAAGCATAAATTATTATTTTGCTAAGAACAAAGAACTTCTCATATAAAATGACCAAAAACAGTTCACAAGGCTCTTTAAAACAAAGTGCTTATTCAGTATATAAAGAAATCTACAAATTTTACATAAAAAACACAATGAATAAATGTTTAGTAATCCTAAAAAGGCCAAGTGATTTACATAGTACCTCTTCATGACCAGATTATGTATCTTCTTTCTGACTCAGTTTCTTCATCTGTGGAGTTGAATCTACTCAGAAAGGGACAATGCTGGTATCATGTACTTTAAATGGCTGTTTGGAGAATTAATAACTGAGATGTTGCAAATTTATCATATCAAATGAGATAAAGTATACAAAAGGGCTTCAAAAATTTGTTGAGCATTATAGTAAATATTAAAATACTACAAAAGAAATTATCCATCTAATAAATGTTGTAGACATTAAAATAATGCAGACACATGCTAGATGTAAATATTTCACTGCTTATACCATTTCTATGTATAAATTTTAAACATTAAAAAAGTTATTTTATAGAAAATACCAAAGTATAGTATTGATAAAGTCTTGAAAATGAGTCTTAATAACAATAAAGATACGAGGGCAAAAAATATCTATTGAAATCAATCTCAGGGATGGGTTGTGGCTCAGTGGTAGAGCACTTGACAAGCACGTGTGAGGCACTGAGTTCTATCCTCAGCACCACATAAAAATAAATAAATAGGGGCTGGGGTTGTTACTCAGTGGTAGAGCATTTTCCCAGCATGTGTGAGGCACTAGGTTCAATTCTCAGCACTGCATATAAATAAATGAATAAAATAAAGGTTCACCAACATCAAAAATTTTTTCATTCATTCATTCATTCATTCATTCAACAAAGATATTGTGTCCATCCACAACTAAAAAAATTTTAAAAAAGAAAAAAAGTGAATCTCTTGAACACTTTTCCAAAACCTTCATTAAATCTCAAAAATGTATTCAGCAGTATTAACAGTTAAAAGAAAACTGTTTTCAAGAAAAGGAAAAAAATGCTTTTATAGAAAGAAAGTGATAGGAGATTTGTTTCCTCTGGAAGTGCATGGATTCTTGCAACGCATATTCTGGAAAATTCAACTTTGGGATACTTAAATTACATTAAAAACTGAAAAAGAAGATTTAGAGTTATATTTTTAAGAATTGTATTTCTCAAGATATGAGCATCCTGGTGGAATGTTAATAGTTACTTAGCAAAAAAAAAATCCATGGGCAAATATATTTGTGAAATATTACATAGCCTAACACAATAAGGAGATTCACAGTACTCATAGATTATTACAGATTCTAAGTATCCTACAGGAAAGAATTTTGCTAAGCTTTCTTTAAAATAGATTCCCCAAGTTTATTTCACCTGGGAACCCCTTTTTCACTGAGCATCATTGCCATCTCAATGGACACAACTTGAAAAACCAATCTGGACACTCATATAGACATATAACCCTGCCATATGTTTTCTTCTTTATCAATAACATGTAAATTATTGCTTCCATTAAAGTATAATACTTCAAAGATTCCTATGCCATCAGTGAGAATCACCTCAGAAAGCATAGCTAGTGGTAATTAGATATAAACTAGAGGTTGCTTTCTCATATATTTATAATGTAAAGGATTATCTATGGTTTTTCTCCATATCTAAAAAAAACTTGTAAAGAATTCAACATTTACCAAAGGAGAGATGAACACAAGTCCCACATTTCATTTTCACCTCAAATATTGAGATAATGGACACCCTCAGAGACTTCCTGTGGAATCTTGATCAAATACCCTCATGGTCTTGTCCCTTACCTGGGAAATAGAAGGGCTTACTTGGGTGGCCCCTCAATACTCTGGCATCACATTTGTCCTACAACAATGCTTTAATACATGTTTTCTTTTTATATAGATAACTTCTGTAATCAAAAATACGATGTTAAATTTTAATTGCTTCTTTTCATTCTAATCACCCTTTCCATGTGAACAAAAGTCTTTGGTGGATAGAAATGTTTTCTAAAAACGATTGATCTTCTAAATTGATTGCCTACCTGGTAAAATATTTTCCAATGCCCATCTATACTGGTTTACCATTTTAATTTATGTAGGAAAATGTTTCAATTCTAGCAGTGGACCAAATCACTGAGTGTTTTTAGTTCCCCTTCACCTTGTTCTGGGGGGGAGAAAAAGAAAAAAAATATATTTGTTTTGCTACAGTCTTTAAGAGTAGCTTACACAATTTATTCTTAATTAATTTATAAGATTAACATCTAATCATGCTTGTATAAAAAATCAGGAACACACCTTGGGCAGGTAGGACAATGAAAAATAGTCCTTTAAATATAGGTTTCTCACTATCCAAAAGATAGCATTTAGATTCTCAAAATACCTGATTTTTCAGAAGACACAATTAAATAACAAAAGGAATGACAGCTGTGGAAATCTCAAAAGCCAAAGACGTCATGAAGAGCCAAGATAAACCCTAAAGGAGCAGACCACACCAGCACAGCAGAGAGCAATTAACCAGATGAGAAGTGTGGTTCTTATTACCAACCCAACCAATAGCCAGCATGGTGCACTCATATTTAGGCAAATTGAGATAACAGGGATTCTTGAATATTTATAGATTATGAGTCTCAAACGTAAAAAGGTTTGGATTGATGCATCTGAGTCCCATAAAAAAACATTACAGGCTGTTGCATCCTTGTGAAGGTAGGACAGGCAAGCTCCCAAACTCCCCCTGTCCCCCACCTTTTTTGAGAGTTTCACACTTGGGAGAAGGAATAAAATTTTGATTCTGGCCCATAAATCCAAAGTGGTTTTTCAAGGTTTGAGAATCTTATTCTTTTTGAATTATAACTCTGCCCTACATTGGCATTGGAAGATATTCGTGACTGCTATCAAGGTAAGATAGAAATTGATGGATTCAAAGTCCATGTTTCTTTAGCCTGTGTCATTCGGAGTTTGCTAGAGAAAAATAGGATTTATTATGTGTTCATTAGTTCTAGGACTATGAGGCCATGGTTGGTGCCTTTTATGTTAATGAATCCCTTGATTCACTTCTGAGGTATTAGAGGTGAGAAAAATCTATGTAGCCTGGCTAACCCTCACTATAGCTAAAATAATCTGTGTCCTACCAGTGTCCTCTTTAAAAAGTAGCAGTGCTTAAGAGTTTGGATTCTTCCATATTTCCCATAAACAGAAAAAAATATGGTGATAAAGAATACCTTGAGTTGTCAGTTAAAAAAAAACTGAAAAATGGGATATTAACAATAGGGTACTGCATGAGAAAAAATAAATGTTCTAAGAGTAAATCATAATTTTTCAGAAAGTATTTGCTTTACAGGGAGATATTTTGAAAAGCTATACCCACTTTTGTGGAAATAATCATTTGACAGGTAAAATCCCAAAGGGAAGAGGCCACTAATGGCTGGTCAGAAGCCAAGAAAGGCAGAAAAAGGCTGCAAGATTGAATGTAAAAGCAAATAGGAAATAGACACCTGGTACAGAGAACAGGCCTATAGCAGGATGTCCCTCGGACAAGTTTAATGGTGATAGAGATTTCTTGGTGAGTTTATCCTGAGAGTTGCAAATCACAAAGAAACTGGAATGTGCTGAAACTATTAAAGGCAGAGATATGTTATCAAGCTCTTAAAAGTCTTAGAAAACTGTAGCCCAAGGTTAATCTTCTAGCTAGTAATACCCTTAGAGCCTAGTTCATAGTTTTAAATAGCCTGAATGCAAAAAAGGAAGTTAGAAACTATACAGAAAGTAAGAGACAGACAGGTCTAACAATTCAGTTCATAACACAGTGGCTCTTGACCTTGGCTGTCATTTCAGTCCCCTGGGAATCTTTCAGTAAATACTCAAACCTAATCCCAGAAGCTTGGGTTCTGGAACCAGGTTGGGACCTCCTGCTTCTTTGTTTTCTAAATGTTCCCAAGTAATTCTACAGTCTTCCAGGTCTGAGAATCCCTGAGTTATGGCAGAGCATTCTTGAAATCAAAATGTCATCATTTGCAGAAATCACAAGCACAAGGCAAAGCAGTTGCACTAAATATTCATAGCCAGGATCTAGCTCTCACCTACCATTCTAGCCTTTTTGTTTTGACACCTCCTCTTCATACCCATGACCAAATATCCCTCTATCTTCCAAATACACAGACTTTTTTATGCCTCTGTGTCTTCTTTCTTTGACTCTTCTGCTTTTAATAACATTTCCTTGCTCCAGCAAGTGAATTATATACCATGTTGAAAAGTCCAGCCCAGTTTCACCTTTACAATGATATTTTCTCAGAAGCCTTTTTTTGTTCTCTTCATGATTCCATAGCACTATTCAGTCCAGATGCCTAGATCTTACTACTCAGTAATAGTTAATTGTATGGTCTGCTGTACCCCATAGACTAGCTACAACACAACATCTACAGAAGGTTAGCCCTTAGGCAGCCATGTTTTGGACATGTGAGACTGCTTCCTCTGCCATTGGCAATGGATCAGGGCAAGCCCTGACCAAAGTACAACCATGGCATAGGATAGCCAGTGACCTATGAGCTAGGATCCAGAGGAAGGTTCATTGAGCCCCAAAATCTGTGTTCTTCCTATGTCCCACTGCCAGTTTCTAGTAGAAACTTTAGAAAATAAAAATTGGCAAAAAAATAAAAATAAAATTTAGATTACCTATAATCCCATAACCCAGAGATAATTAAATTGCTAACTTTTTGGAAGATATGTGAGTTGTACAGCATGGATATTTAAAAAATAAAAATTATATAAATATATGTATATAATATAATATATATATACACACACACATATATAACTAAAACCTATCAGGGAACAAAAAATTATTTTATAAATTAATTCAAAATACTACTAATAATATAGTATTATATCGGGCTATCAGGATAGTCTGATTTACTGTTGGTCATTTAAAGTATATCTAATTTGGGCTGGGGTTGTGGCTCAGTGGCGGAGCACTTGCCTTGCACATGTGAGGCACTGGGTTCGATCCTCAGCACTACATAAAAATAAATAAACAAAATAAAGATATGGTGTCCATTTATAACTAAAAATATTTTTTAAATAAATAAATAAAGTATACCTAATTTTTATAAGCAATATTACAAAAAATGTTGTGGTCAAATCTTTGCATTTATTCTTAGCTATTTTAAAAGATATTAATAGCAACTGAATTCTGGGTTAAAAGGCATACATACTTTCAGAATTTTTCAACAAAGTCTACATACTCATTTCCCTACAATCTCTCTGGCACAATATGTTAACTTCTAAAAAAATTCTTTACCAGTTTTTTAGGTGAAAATGATATTTCATTGTTTCAATTTGAATTTCTGTGTTAGTTACTTTGAGCATGTTTCTTTTTGCTTTCTTTTAGGGACAGCATTTAAATTTCTTTATTCCTCTTGCTTCTTTCTTTGAATTGTTTTACTTATTGATTTGTCAATGCTCATCATGAAATAATTATATTAACCCTTTCCTCTTCTGCAATGTATGTGGAAACATTTTTTTCCTGTTTTATAAGTTATCTTTTTATTTTATTTAAGACATTTTCTGATTTGCAGAAGAGTTTGCTTACCCTGGAGTTAAATCTATCGGACTCTTCTGTATTAGCTTCTGCTTTCAGAATTATGCTTAAGAAGGTTTTCCTTGCTCTCAGATAATATGAAGTTCACCTAATATTCTCATATAATTTTCTGTGCTCCCTGTTAACCTTTACATTTTTATCATCTGGAATTTATTTTTATGCATAATAAAAAGGAAACTAGCTCCACTTTTTCCCAAATACTTTGTAGTATTTATAACAATCCCAAAAAACCAAAGGCCAAATTTATTCTCTGATAAGTGGATGGTGATTCATAATGAGTGGGGGCAAGGGAAGAAGGGAGGAACCTCGGATTGAGCAGAAGGGAGGGAAAGGAGGAAGGAGGGGAAGGTCAGTGTGTGTGTGAGAAGATGGTTGAATGATATGGACATTATTACCCCTATGTATGGGTATGATTCCTTGAATGGTATAACTCTACATCATGCATAACCAGAGAAATGAAAAGTCGTGCTCCATTTGTGTAAAAAAATAAAATAAAAATTAATTAAAAAAAGAAATGGGGTGTTACACTTCAAGTTACTGTCTAAATCAATTAGATTTTAATGAAAGCATCAAAGGCATCTTAAGGCCACTCCAATTTATATAAAGGGATAAACAAATAATAATAGTTAATTTAAAATATTAATGAGAGAGAACTCCAAATAATATTTCAATAATTTGGCAAGACTAAAATAATTATTACACAGTGGGTCAGCAAAGAGCAAGAAAGATCTTCCCATCTTCTAACATCTCTTTAATTTCTTTCTTTAGTGTTCTGTAGTTTTCACTGCAGAAGTTTTTTGCCTCTTTTGTTAGGTTGATTCCCAAATATTTTATTTATTTATTTATTTATTGGCTATTGTAAATGGGGTAGATTTCTTTTTCAGAAGATTCATCACTGATGTACAGAAATACATTTGGTTTATGGGTGTTGATTTTATATCCTGCTACTTTTCTGTGTTCATTTATTAGTTCTAGAAGTTTTCTGGTGGAATTTTTTGGATCCTCTAGGTATAGAATCATGTCATCAGCAAATGGAAATATTTCTTCTGTTCCTGTTCATATCCCTTTAATTTCTTTCATTGTCTAATTGCTTTGGCTAGCGTTTCCAGGACTATGTTGATTAGAAGTGATGAAAGAGGGCATCCCTCTCTTGTTCCAGTTTTTAGGGGAAATGCTTTCAATTTTTCTGTATTTAGGGCTTAGTATAGATAGCTTTTACAATGTTGAGATATGTTCTTATTATCCCTAGTTTTTCTAGTGTTTTGAACAGGAAAGTGTGCTGTATTATGTTGAATGCTTTTTCATAACACCCCATTTCTGTCTCCATTATTGAGAACAGAACTTGTAACACAGTATATCCTAAATGAATGATAAACAGTTGTTTGAATTAGGCAGATCATTCTTTTTTTATTTCAATTTACACAGTATGTTAAGTTTGTCTGCCCTAGAGATATAAAAAGCATATCTCTATATTCACATATATTCGTATGTGAATTTATTTTTACATGTATCAATTGAAACACTGAAACAAACTGGCATTATTTGGGTGCAGGAACATCACCTGTATAAAATTAGGTTAAGTTTTTTCATATCAAGAAATAAGACAAATTCTTTGTGTTATTTTTAAACTAATTCTTATAATTAAAAAGAGTTAAATTAATTCTACTGAGATTCGAATAAACAATATTCTTGGTGAGGCAGGAGAATTCTGTGCTACCTTCTCAAAGTTCCCACCCTTGGCACACATACTTTTTACCAGTTGTTCAATCAAACACCACCCTAGGTGCCGCTACAAAGGACTCTTGCAGATTAATTTGAACCCAAATCAGTTGACTCTAAGTAAGAGAGATTATGTTGGATAAAACTGACCTAACCAGGAGAGTCTTTAAATGGAGCAGTGTTTTCCTTGGAGAAAAAGATTCAGTGTGTGACTGGAATTCAACAAGAGGGAAATTCTCCATTGCTTGACTGAAAAGAGAACCACATGGCAAGGCTCTGGGGGCTGCTAGGAGCTGAAAGCAGCCCCTAGCCAATACTGAAGAGGGAAATGGAATCTTCAGTCTTATAACCACAAGGAACAGAAACCTGCTGTATCCATGTGACCTTGGAAGAATGCAGCCCACTAACACCTTGATTTTAGCCTAGTGAGACCTGAGCAGAGAACCCCATCTTATTATGCCAGCTTGGTAACCTACAGAACTGTGTGCTAAGAAATGGGAGTATTATTTCAAACCATTATGTTTGTGGCAATTTGTTACAACCAATGGAAAATTAATATACTTGAAATGCAACTTGACTCTTATACTTTATTTTACCCCCATTTGAAGGTACCAATGTGACTTAAATCCACAGGTAACTTCCGTGCCTTATTGGTCAGAATTGGGTATGTCAAGAATCACTATCAAAAGCAATATAGAGTATTTTCAGTAAGATAAATTGTACTAGGCTACAAGGGACTCGGGAATCCATATTGCCAGTATAGTATTTGTCAAAAGTATCTACATACCTTTAATAATAAAAATAACATTTGAGAATCTTTTTAGTCTGTAAATGTTCAATACCTAGTCAGGGCATTAGTAGTTAAATGTTTTGAAGCTCTCTCTTATTCCACACGCTGAACCCTACCATGGTCTCCCTCACCTTCTAATGCAATTTGTAGAACAAATTCTGGGAACTATAAGTCACATTTAATGTCAGATGTGTTTCTGGAATAATGACATATCAATGACTTCTTCAGCCTCTCCAAACATGTGATTGACAAAAGCCACTATTCAGGAAGGCTCTCTTCTGTGTTACACTTTAGAAATAAGGAACAATAAATACATGGGAATAGTAGAACAGTTTCATTTCTGTTCAGAGAATAAAGGTATTTTTAAGGTTTTTATCTTGGTCAAATAATTTCAGTCCTCCTATACGAAAAAAATGCAAAAGCCAATATACATAAGCTATCATGCAGCTCTCAGTGGGTAAAGGCAACCTATTCTTTAGAGTAGAGAAGTATCTCTTATGCATAAACTCATGGCATGCACACGAACACATGTGGCAGCTCAACAAAACCTAGATGAAAAAGAAAATGACCATGGAAATCTTGGGCACATAACCGTTATTTCTTTTGCACAAAGAATGTTTCATTCTTTTGGGACTCCTCCAAAATAAATGAAGCCATCTATTTAATTGGCTTAGTTGTGTTTCAAACAAGGTTATTTTTTTGTAGTGGCAAGTTCATGCTTTCTCCCTTCGTACAGTAGTTCTGAAAATAAAAGGACTTTCTTTAGCCAACATCCCCTCTATCAGTAAAGAACAGTGTAGCATCTAGTCAATGACCTTAACCTGTCTTCTTCATTTGCCGGCCTTTTATGAGGATTAGTGGCTCTCCATGTTGAGTCTGTATAGTAGCTTATCACCTCTGACAATGGAAAGTCAGGGCTTAGAATCCTCTTTTGAAAGGATAAACACAAATATCATCTTTATGGTGCAACTTTAGCATACTGGTACTGCCTAGTGTGTATGAGGAGTCTCTTAACCCTCTATACACCTTCATGAAAGCTCCTGGGATAAAAAATGACTTTACTCTGGCTTTCAGCTAAATTGAAACTACAGGATCTAGCCTGATAATCACCACCAGATCAGTCAAGGAAATGTCCTGTTGCATGCAGACTAACCATGTCTGAAAGACACTAACCATGTCTTTTAGCAATGTAGGTGAAAGGAGGAAACAGCAATCCCATTTCTACACTGCAAATTATTATTTTTTTGTCAAGGAACAGGATGGAGTCCTATCCAAATCCCTTTCAAATGTCACTCAATCTATGTTGATCATAGCATTCTTATAAACTCATAGTATGACCCTGGAGCTACCCTAAGCGTAACTCTTTAAAAAACCTTGTATAATAATGTCACCATTTACATTCATGAAAAAATGACAAAGGGAAACAAAAAGGGACTACAGAAGGAATGTTTTTAATTCTGTAATACTTTTTAATCTAAATTTAACCTAAACCACATGGCCACATAGTCATATTGGCATGGATTTTGAATCCAAATGAAAATTTTAAAACACTTTCCATATTAAACACTAGTTAATTAAAAAAGAGAAAACAGGGGGGAAAAAAAGACTGATTTTCTTCCCTTCAAATCCTTGATGAAATAACTGAAGTGGTATGCAAACAAGGTAACAGCAGAGACAGCAAAGGTGTTAGTGTGTCCTTGGTTTGAAAATCTACCATGAGCACTACAAATGGAAGAGAGCCCTAGAAAGGCATTCACAAAATCCAGGAAGGTTGTTTGGGATTCGAGGCCATTTCCTATTATTTTTAACATAATGGAAACGGTACCTGTTCTTTCTGTGCACATAGCATTTCCCTGAAAATCTTTAAAAATAAATCTATGTTTTTGGACAGAAATTTACTTTCATTAACACTGCTTCCAGGGGGAGCCTAAAAGAAGTTCTTTCACATCTTTTGAATATTCTAAGGCAATTTCTGGAACACAGATTTTATTCTGTAAAAAGAGAATTAGAAGTAAACCAGCACCAAAATGTGAACATTTGAAGAACTGAACAATTGCTCTAATAAAGTGAAGTACAAAAACATCGCTTTTTATTAGAGAGTAACCACATTAAAAGGTGACTTGCCTTAAAAAATAAAATTATACAAGAGGAAAGGAGTACATTATTTTCTGTCTGCTTCTCTATGATAGGCATTTGTGTAAATTATTTCACTTAATTTGTACCATATCCCGGGGCAGTAAATAGTATCATCCCCACTTTACAGAAAAAGGAGACAGAGGTTCAGGGAATCTTATAACCTACAAAGAGCAGGTGCAAACATTTAGGCACTGATCTCATCATACTCTTCAATTTATATGAGAATTTCCAGAATACAGATTTCACCCAACTTGTGCCTAACATCTGTAACAGCCCAGGGACCAGCCCGTCAAGAAACATGTCTGTTCTCAAGTGAGAATAGGAAGTGATGCCTGAAGTAAAACAAATTATACCATGAAGTAGTGGTGATATGTTTTAAAAAACAACCAAACCAGAAACCAAATTTTGAAAGTGGAGATTATAATGATATATGTGAAATAAAAGAAAATGGCAATAATTAAAAATAATAAATCAAAATATTTTTAAAAGCAGTAAATATGGCATTGTATCTTACATTCCTCTCCTTCATCTCCTCTACCTACCTAAAAGTGGGATGAACACATATTTTATCAAACTGTGACAATTTAAAAAGTGAAAGGAGACCCTGTTAAAAATTATTCTGGTATGGTCAAAGTGTAAGAAAGGACCTCTAAACACTACGATAACAAAGGTTGATGAAAGGTTTCATTGAATAGCAAATAAATGATTTTTTAATAGACAGATAATAAGCAAATATCTTTTGTTTTTACTACTACAATTTCTAAGTTTCCCCCTAAAGCTGTCTTCTAGCTATCAAAAAAAATGTATAATCTGGGGTTAAAAAAAACTCAAAATGTTTTAATGTAAGACTGAATATGTTACCCTCCCAATAATATTTGTATTTTAACACAAAACTATGTCTCAAGCTAAAGAAATGAATTTGCAACAGTAGTGTATCAGGTATAAGCAGCACAAGTATTTGGGGACACCAAGAGGCTCCCTAATACCTATGAAAACATACAATGTACATGAAGGAAAGCCTTACCAAGTAATTTCCCTCCAGCTGTAAATACAACTGAGACTAACTCCAAGAATATGTCTTTATTAAAGACCAAGGTTATTTGGAAACAGACATTGACCAATTTGACTAAAGTTGTCAAATATAACTAGAGGAAACTTGTAGGTCTCAGCTCTCTATATTTTTTCCTACTGACAGCTTGCAAAGTTTTCACTAGAAAAATGGTCATAGTACATAACTGCCCTTCTGAAAGAAAGGCTACACCTTGCCCATGAATGCCCTAAAACAAATCACCCATTCAAATAAATAATTCTAAGATTAGGCTAGCCACAGATACAACTTTACTAGGACCATGGTGGCCAAGAGTAGACTTTGAGGCATGTTTAATTAAATTCAGTAATGAATGAATAAGTGAGTTGAAGTGAACATGAGTAAGCATACTATCAAAGACAGATCTGAAGCTGAACATCCCAGAACATCTGATTCCAGGTAGTATGTTCTTCTATTGGCAAAGCCCAAAATCAAGCTCTGAAAAGCAGTAGCATTACACAGAGAAGAATAACTATGAATAATACCTACTAAAAGAAAACAAAATAAAATCTATAATCAATGAAAGTACCCATTTATACTAGAAAGAGAGAAATCTATTTATTAAAAAGAAGGAACAGAAGGAAATTGGATTTAGATATTGTTAATGAAATAGAATGAATTACTTCTAAGATTAGAAAGATGAACAAGAACATGAAATGCTTTTAAATAGGTCAATAACATAGAGAAGGTTGAATAGAAAACAGAAGGCAGACAGAACGTTGGTTGTTTTCATTTTTATTTACTAACTATAAAATGAATGCTTATATCAAAAATAATTAAGTGAAACTATGTGACAAAGAGTCACAATCAATATCAATTCTAAGAAATAAAATGTACAAAATTCTGACTCATTGGAAGAAGAGAGGAAAAAATAAAGCTTCAAAATATAAGAAGGTTGATAAACTAATGCAGAATTACAATAGAAAATGTAACTTGAAGATACAAGATACTTGAAGATAAGCAACAGAAATATCAGAGAAAAATCTAAGCATGATAAATGAAATTTAAACATAATTAAGTAGAAGGAAAGTAATGTCACAAGTGATAAATGCAAAATCACAAGACCATGAACAACAACAACACACACACAAAAAAAATAATAATAAAAGAACAATGAACAGAAAAGGGGAGAATAAGGAGGGAGGAAATAAAAAGAAAACAAAGTAAATTTCTTTTATTCAGAAAATTCTATCCTAAAACTTTCCATTTCCATACACACACTCTAAAGAACCAGACACACAACTCTTTTCCCAGACATTGAGAATGTCTTTGCCCTCAGACATAACCCCTAAACCCCCCCTTACAAAAATTCTCCTCTGTGTGCAACCATCTCCTGGGAAAAGCAACTGCCCAGGCAGCAGGGCCTGGGTTGGTCCTTCATTAGAATAGTTCCCACAGGCATGTGTCCCCGCTAGTCATACACAGGAATCCCATATGGCACAATCTGGATCTTGCAGAGGTGAAATCTGCATAAAGTAGGACGAAGCCAGGGCCAGTACAAAAGCAGAGACATGCATGTAGCGACATTGGCTTCATGCCCTCTGACCCAGCTCTGTGCCTGTTCCCACACTTCGTATAAACCCAGGCAAGTGTGTCTGAAGGCCTGTAGGTAGCAGCACTCTGTCACAGGATGAGGATGGAACTGAAAGAAAGCCCAGAATCACTCCCCCGACAGTGTGCGGATCAATTTTTAAGGCAGTGTCCTGTCATCCAAAAAGAAAACCTACGTGTGGCTGCAATTAACCCTGTTAGCATGTGTCTAGCATTGTCCTACTGCCAAGAAAAAGACCCTGTAGGGAGATGACCAGAGCAGAATATTCCTCTGGTATCTGAAGATAATAGTTGTTTATAATTTGCAACTAGAACTAATGGATTTAAAGGTTTTGTATATGTATTTGTGCCTGGGCATGTGCTTGTGTGTTTGATAGTGGAGTGGTGATTATTTGTTATCACTATTGTTTTCTTTCTTTCTTTCTTTCTTTCTTTCTTTCTTTCTTTTTTTTTTTTTTTTTTTTTTTTTT
>NW_025999925.1:14621610-14636388 GCF_001458135.2 Marmota marmota marmota
TTTTTTTTTTTTTTTTTTTTTTTTTTTTTTTTTTTTTTTTTTTTTTTTTTTTTTTTTTTTGTCATTGCTTTAAGTAAATCTACCTTAAAACAAAGCTATGCTTGTATCTGCAATTTCTGGGAAAATAAACAAATTGCTTAGGTAGGTACATATTGTGATATTGTAAAGTATTTTTAAGTAGTCATAAAAAATAAACAAGAATCTCTTAACAGAAGCTATGTAAACATGCATCATGTGCACACACACATACACACAGTGCACCACTTTTCAGCTCTCAGTGTAAAAGAGCAAGGCCAAAAATATCCTCCCAGCTTGGAAGTCTGATCTCTAGTTTGTGCCAGTGTTTGTGTGTTGCTTGGTGGCTCCTTGAAAGAAAGAAACAGAAACAGTAACAGTAATAAAGTGTGAGTTAATCAATTCTTGGTACCAGCCAATTACTTCATAGTTGGCATTTTTATAATTATAATTCAAAACGCATGAAAAAATGGTGATTAAAGTCATGTTTTGATTCAGAGGTTGGCATTTTCTTTTGTGAAACAAAAATGCTTCAAATTTTCCTAATTTTTCTACATACATTTTTAAGTACTTCCATACAATATAATTTCAAACTGTATCAACTTTTTCCTTCTTCAGGTTTGAAAAATGAGCATTAATCCAGAATGTTTACTTTGAATGGGAAAGAATTTTAAACCTTCTTTAGCAAGTTTTTTGATGTCCACTGCATGCATGAAAAAAAATGAGGACTCTGTGGAAGTGCATTGAATTATTCAGGAACAAGGGAAAACAACCTTCTCTCCTTGCCAGGCATTGGAGTTCCTAAGAAATAGCATTAAGCATCCCCCACCTAACATGCCTTCTTAGTGCTCTGGATTCTAGATTCGCATGTAACAGAACCTCTTCCTGAAAACTATCTGGTCTTGATTTGCCATTTATCTTTACACATGACACAAAATCCAGGCAAACTGCCACTCTTGAATTTAAGACATACCACTCACTAAGTGACAGAAGAAAGCTGCTACAAGGATACCAAAAGATAATAGAATTTGTTATGAAGCTGCAAGCACAATTCTCATCAATGATCAGTATGCATACCCTATGTCAGTGGCCACTTGCAAGAGCATCTCAGAATAATGCCCTGCAACTTGTCCAGATCTGCCCACTACAGGCTCCAGTGGGAACATTGCAATAGCTGTCTTGTTTTACCAGAGTATAACTGACCAATTCCAATGTAAAAGTGGATAGTGAAAGGAAAAAATATTGAGAAACGACAAGGAAGTGGGTAAAAAAAAAAATTAAGACTGTTGAGCTGGGCACAGTAGCACATGCCTATATTCCCAGAAGCTCAGGAAGCTAAGGCAGGAGGATCACGAGTTCAAAGCCAGCCTCAGCAAAAGTGAGGCACTAAGCAACTCAGTGAGACCCTGTCTCTAAATAAAATATAAAATAGAGCTTGGAATGCGATTCAATGGTCAAGTATCCCTGAGTTCAATCCCTGGTACCCAAATAAAACCAAAGAAGGAAAGAAAAAAAATTAGGACTACTGTTTTGTTGTTGTTGTTGTTGTTGATGATGATGATGATTTAGGGATTTTGTTGTTGTTGTTGCTTTGTGGGGTCTGTGTGTTTTATAGGGATTAAATCCAGGGCCTTTCACATTTTAGGCATACCCACAGCCAGGACCACTATGTTTTAATATAATAATAATACCTAATTTGGAATTACAAAGGGGGCTTATTTGTTTTGATTTTTGGTTGATTGTTGGTTCTTATATGAATTGAACACTAATCGTATTTGTAAACAAGACTATTGCTTAAGACTATTGCTTAGGCTAGGGTGTAGCTCAGTGGCCAGTACAAGATTAGCACGTACAAGGCCTTGCTAAACAGACAAAATTCTAAATATAGTACAAGACATTTTTGCTAAGTTGAATGTTTCCATAAAAAGTTTGTAACCATTTAATGGGAAAGGCCATTGACACTCAACTGAAAGACCGAGTATGGTTTGATTCTAGGCAGGTAATTGGTATAAGATAATTTGAGGCATACTGGGATTGTCCCTCTTCAAAATAAATCTCCTTCACTGGGCATGGCCATTATTCTATCATTACTATTGCATTTATTTGGGTTAAATGACACCCAAAGAAATTACTCTGGCTCCAAGTTTCTACTTTTAAGACACCCAATAGAGAAGTCTCAAATGATATTCTAACACCTTAATGTCCTGAGAGGCCTCAGGGTACTGCTTGCCTGAAATGGGAGGATCTGCAGAAGGAAGCAGGACCCAACCTTGAAAAGTATTTGCGAGCAAAGGATACCCACTTCACCCTTATACACAAGAGGTATTCCCAAGCTGTCTGTGTAAAACTGCTATGTGGCCAGGGACACCCTCCATCTCAGGCTGATGGCAGGAATGCTTGGTCATGGGTGAAGGGGTGTGTTCATTTGTCTTCAGCATCCTGACATAAACCAGTGAGAAGCATTTTCTATTTGTGCTTAATGCTGAAGAATTTTTGTTGTTGTTAGATGTTTTACAGTCTAAATCTCATGAAATTCAAATCAGATTTTTTAAAAATACTTTTTAGTTGTCAACGGACCTTTATTTTGTTTATTTATATGTGGTGCTGAGAATCGAACCCAGTGCCTCACACATGCTAGGCAAGGGCTCTGCCACTGAGCCAAACCCCAGGCCCCAAATTAGATTTTTAAAGTTACTCATTCTTTAAATAGATGTCTGTTGGGTTGTTTGCAGATTAAAAACAAAGGGCCCTGTGATATATTGATATAGAGTTACTTTCCCAAGTCTTGATTTTTAGTTATAAGCACTAAAACCACAGACATTTTAGTCTATTATCTTCATAATTTGTCCTAGGATTTCTAAGTTTTTCTCTTTACATTTTTCCATTCTATCAACATCTTTTAGCAAAAAGTATTTAAAATAGAAAAAAGTTAACTTCTTTTGGTGCAACCCTTAAACCCACACCCACCCAAAAAGCCCATACCTGAAGCAATTAACAGATTAATCCTATTGCATTGAAGGGTACATCATTTCTATGCCATTGCCCTGAGGTGCTCTTACAAATTCTGTAGGCAGCCATCTCTCCCAGTCTCCCATCCCATCACCTCAGCAACAGAAACCCTCGGATGCACAGGTCACTCCAGTGTGGCTTTGACAAGAACACATTCCCCATGGGTGGTCTGGCTTTTACAAGTGTTTGGACACAAATACCTTAATGTGGCCTTTTTCAAAGCAGCTGATCCTTCTAAGCTTCCACGGAAAAAAATCATCATACCAATTTTCTGCTAGAATTCTAAAATGCTGTTCTTAAAATCTACCAAATCCAAATATTGCACAATTTCAGATTGTTGTTCATTTCTAGATTTTCATCACCCTTCTGCCATCCAGTCAAAAGCTTATGCATTGTATTCATGTTTTCAGCTCTGCTGTCCTTCGAGCATCTCCATGCTTTGCTGCACTGCAATGATATTTAGTGTCCTGTCAGTTCCCTGGTGGCAAGGAGTGCAACCAAATGGTTTGCTACTTAATCTACACAAACCGAGAGCATTTAGAAACCAGACATGGGAAGGGTTGTTCCTAATCACAATATCAAAATATATTCTAATTTGGTAATATTGCTAACCCTATGGATAAACAAAATACATTCCGAACTTTTTTGTTCTATTTTAAAATAAAGCAATATTCCAAAAACCTGCTTTCTGTTGAGATCTGCAAATAAACTAAATTCAATCTGGAAGAGGAACTGAGCATGTATTTCACATAACAGGTTGCTCAGAGTCTCAGAAAGTATTAAAATATTTTCTTCATGTTTGGAAGGAAACATTATTTGCAACAGCTGTAACCTGAAGGCGAAAATGCCTAATTCACTCGTAGATTATTAAAAAGCAGCAGGACGTACTCAAAATGAAAGGCCCTTAGTTCTTCAGATTGAGGTGACTAGTTAAGGAGAGAAACAGCAGGACTTTTCAAGGGTTCTTTTTGAGGTCTGAGTTCTAAGAAAGTTGCAAAGGCTTCTTAAAGTTCTGGTGGTTCAAGAAAGAAACTACCAAATTAAACTGATTGCCTTTCAAGGGAGGGGAAAAAGAGAGAGTGAACAGTGAATTATTCACAAAGTCCCATTAATGAAAATGTATGTTTTGCAGGTGTGTGTGTGTGTGTGTGTGTGTGTTAACTAAGTTGCTGACATTCACAAAACAGAAGTAGGTGGGTCAAATGTAAAGAATATCTAAAGTTAAAGACCTGTGGACATAAAAGTCCATTTTAGATACCTATCTACCAGTTCTTGACCTTCCTGTCTATTACCAAATATCAGCCCACCCACCGTCTGTTTCTTGGTGCTGTGTTTCACACTCTTCCTCCTTGTTCCCAAAGATGTTCTTTATTTCTTCCTTTGTTCTGTCCAGCCTCTGTTTTCACTCTTTCTTCCCTTCCTTGTAACCTCTTTCATTCTTCAGAAGGCTCTTCTTGCTCTGTGCCATGACCTTGCCCGTGTCCTTTCAGGTCAGAGCTCCTTGAACTTCTCCCTGACCCTGACTCTTGTATAGCTCCATTCTTGTCCCAGAGCTGCTTGCCAAGGGCTTCCTCACAGGCTTCTCTGAGCACTGAGGACAAGGTCAGCCTGGCTAAACAGTCTGATCTGTGCACTCAAGTCCCTTATTGACAGCATCTTCCCAGAGGTAGAAAGCGTGAGTCAATTTTGAACTTGAAAATTTTACATGGTTTCCAAATGTCCTGAATGTATTCTCCTGTTTCATGTGATTATCACTTTGCAGCATGCTGCTGGCTACCTAAATCCCATGCAAATCGCTTGCAAGATGTAGGCTCAGTGAAAAACACCCTCCCACATGTACAATTAGAACCAAGCATTATTCCCTACAAATCTAGCTCCAAGAAATGAAAAAAGGAGGTTATTATTATTTTTAATATTAATAGCAACTATTAACCATTAATTTAGCCTAAATCATCTGCAAGGGAAATCTGTGCTGCTTGTTTGTTAGTTGAACGGAGTGCATGATAATGTTCTGTTGTGTGCTATGTGGCATACTCAGTTGCTAGGTTACCCAGAGCATCAGGAATTCAGGGAACAATGTACTTATATCTTTTTCAATTTTGAAAAATAAAATAGGTATTGACATAAAATACAGTGTGGCACTGAAGTAATTTTGTAGTGGAGAGATCAGAGGAAGGGGGCCTTTCATCTCAGTGACAGCAGTTTACTCCTCGTTGTGACTTACTGAGGGCAGTGGCAGGACAGCACAACAGGATGTCAGTCTCTGGCAGAATGCTTGTGGTCCCTGTACCCCAGCAACTGTGTCTTGAGTCAGGCTCCCCAAAGCCATCCAGCAGCTGCTGTTCTGAGCTATGTCAACTGGTCCTACAGAAACCCATGACAGGTCCGGTGATGTATGGGCCTGCAAGGGAACAGCCAAGCCTTTCATGTTCAGAACAAATATGACAGATCCGGCTAAAGTCCTCAGCCAGCCGGGGCCATGCCGGGAGCTTTTTTTTTTTATGATTATTATTATTATCACCTTCCTACTCAGAGATAATGTCATAATTTACAGTCAGGCGTTGTGTGACCCAAATGATTGATGCCACTTGGACATGAATTGGTGGGGTTAATAATGGTCTTTCAGTGGGGCCCAGCATGGGAGGACGCTCTCTCAGAAAGGCTGCCGTCACTTTGATATTCTGCTCAGGACAAGAAGGTGGACTTCTGGGAGTCAACACTCCATCATGTTCTGCTTCTGAAAGCGTCCCCTGGGCCCCGTGAAAACTAGGGATGGGGAAACCTCAAAAGCTCCTTTCTGTTCTTTCCAAGAGTACTTTTGATTTTGTTTAACCTTCAGCAGTGAATGTCATCATTGAAGCTCCTTTGAGATGTGCAGCCTCAATTCTCTGATGAAACAAGAACCACATTGGAAGGTATAAAGCCAAAGTCCCAATAAGGAATCTACCCAAACCCCAGCACCACTTTTCTGTAGAAACCCAAACTAGAGTAGGCAACTTCCATGTTCTTTAATTTATTCATCATGGCATTAAATTAGATGCCTATAGTCAGACATGGTCCTAAATGTTGAGACATCAATAATGAGTAGGATAATACTATTCTTATTTTTAAAGTGAATAAAATAAATTAGTGATGCTGTAATAATTTAAAGAAAGAAAAAGCAGACAGAGAGGACTGGCATTCATTTTATTTCTAAGTGGTAGGGACTGCAATTTAATTTTGTAAAACTTTGAAAAGTGAAATAGAATCTAAGTTGTTACATATCTTGCCCAAGTTCACAGGTTGAGCAGAGAACCAAGATTCTAACCTAAATCTTTTGGACTCTTTCTCCTACTCTCCGTACCAGTGAAGAGATAACAATAGATGATGGGGGAAAAGTCAAAAACTAGTATAAAGTACTATAACAATTAAAGAAAGATGCCCTCTGCATGAGGCCATGAGAGAAGGTGTCATGGCTACGTGGACCTTGAAGGATGGTAGAGTTTCAAATAAGAGAAGAGCAGATCCAGTGCCATAAAAATCATGTTGTGAGCCATTTTTCCTATTTGGAGAGTCGCTATGCCTTTTTTTCAGCACTGCTAAAAAGGAGAACTACTCTTTAAAATGATTAAACTTGGACAGCTTGAGCCATTAAGTAGCAACATTCATTTTTCTCATACCCTGCAGTTCACCTGGCCCTCCGAAACACATTATTAAGCCATCACCATATAAGCATCATTCATCTTGAATTTCCTTTTTAACTTTATACCTACATCCAGTAACACCTTTCCTCCAAAGGCCCTAAAGCACTTTAAAAACAGATGATATTATTACTATTTTACTGGCAATGACACTGAATTGTATCTACTATGTCTAACACTCTGTCCCTGGAATGATCAACATGTACTGGTGATAAAGATTATTCTTTATGAACAGAAAAAACACAAGTGCAGTAAGCCTTCTCAGGTAATAAAATAAGGCAGAACTGCCTTATAAATACACAGTAGGTGTACCATAAATAGTGAATAAAATCAGCTCTAACAACACATCAACATCCTCAAAAGCAACTTAGCTGAGAATACTACTTCTTTCAGTTCTGAATCTATCAATCTTTCAACCTTCAACAGACCTCTATAGCCATCACAAGAAAGCCCAAAGCTGTCAGCATAGCATCTAGGGTCCCTCCACAATTTGACCTTTAACAGAGCTAATACATCCCCAAGTCATTTCAGTGTGTGAGTCTGGGTTAGTTGGCCACAAAAGAAAGTTCTCAAGGAATTTCCCAAGGAAGCCAAAAAGAAGCAAAAACAAACAAACAAAAATCTTTTTTATTTCAATTTTTTTTTAGTTGTAGATGGATACAATATCTTTATTTATTTATTTTTATTTATTTATTTTTATGTGGTGCTGAGGATAGAACCCAGGGCCTCACATGTCCAAGGCAAGCGCTCTACCACTGAGCTACAACCTCAGCCCAGGAACCATCTCATTCTGAAGGTTGGTCAATAATGGGTGCCAGACTCCACTAGCACTCACAGACTCAGATGCTGTTCTACTGAATCTCTTTCTCCATATTCTGCAGGACACTCACATGAAGTTTGGAGGTGAAGATAGATGCAAACTGTAGTTTTTCCTCATGGGTTCTTCTTTATCTTCTCCCTTCCTCTTTTCATCCAGCTTCTCTTCCTGCTGACCTTCAAGCCCATCACCAGAAGCAGGAGCAAGGACCTCCCATAGACTCCTTACCCAGTTCACACCATTGTGGTGAAACCTCTCTAATAAATCCCTTGCTTTGCATCACTCTTACTCTACCTCCCTCCCTGATTGCACCCTAATGAATACATTAAGCTATATACTTGCAATAGACTGAATATTTGTGTTTCTCCAAAATTCCTGTTAAAATTCCAGCATTAAGAAATGGGGCATATGGGAGATGATTAGATCTTGGGGGTGAAGTACTTATGAGTGGGATTGTATCTTAAAAGGGTCTCAGAGAGCTTTCACACATGTTTCACCATGTAAGGTTATAAGTCAGTTGGCAACCTCAACTTAGAAGAGGGCCCTCGCTAAACTCAATCATGCTGGCATCCTGACTCAGACTTCCAGCCTCCAGAACTGTGAGAAACCAGTTTCTGTTGTTTGTAAGCCACCCAGTCAATGGTCCTTTTTTATAGTAGCCTGAACTAAATTGATCCTTAATATTCTTTATATCCTACTCCTTCTTTCACATATCATTCCTCAAAGAGAACTTACTATTCCATTTTATTCTATTGCTTTTCCCCTAGGAAGCCACTCCTTGCTTTTGCCTACTTTTGGGGATAATAACAGCCAATACTTATGTAGAACTTACTATGTTTTAAAAATTGTTCTAAGTGCTTCATATATTAACATTTGCAATCCTCACAGAAACCCTATGAGATAGATACTATTGCTACCCCAAGTTTAGGGATAGGAAAATGAGACTCTTTTTTTTTTTTTAAAGAGAGAGAGAGAGAGAATTTTAATATTTATTTTTTAGTTTTTGGCAGACACAACATCTTTTTTTTAAGAGAGAGAGAGAGAGAGAGAATTTTAATATTTATTTTTTAGTTCTCGGCAGACACAACATCTTTGTTTGTATGTGGTGCTGAGGATCGAACCTGGCCCGCACACATGCCAGGTGAGCGCGCTACCGCTTGAGCCACATCCCCAGCCCAAGAGACTCTTAAGATATTAAAATTCACTTGCCAAAAAGATTCCACAGTAATAAATGCCAGCACCAGATTTTGAACTCATTCAGTCTGATTCCAGAATCCCTGCCCTCATTCACTACACTATGCTGCCTCTTACATAGCCTAAGTATAAGGTGTGCTATGCTAACAAAGAAGCCTCAAGTTGTTTAACACAATGAAGTTTGTGTCTTATTCATACAAATTTGGATGTCTGTCAGGCACTTTTCTCACCACCTAGAATCCAGTGCCTATGTCTACTGCTGCAGAGAAAGACATGGCGACAGGATCTTGCAGAACTGTTTTGAGGACCAGGCCTAAAAATAACTTCCATTTCTTCTACTCACATCTCATTGGCCACATCCCTGTTCACAAGGGCCTCATGTAACTGCAAGATAATCTGCAAAATATGCAGGAGTACAGATATGTCTGTCAAACACCAACAGTCTCTATCATACTCATCCTTTGAAATTCATCTTCCTCCCTTGGGCAAGACATGTAACAACTTAGATTCTATTTCACTTTTGAAAGCTGCCTTCTAAGGCAGAATCATTCTCTACTTTTCAATATCCAAAACATTATGTTTATAAAGCTATTTGGTAGCACATAACATCTTTCTAAAAACATTTATTTAACTTCATTTTTAATGAAAATAAAGAAAATAAGTCAATTAGTTGTGCCCCTTAGAATGAAAACAGTAATGTCTCGCTCTAGTTCTTTGTAGCATTCTCTCCCTGCTCCATTGTAGATGTCTGTACCACAGTCCTGAAGCACAGTTGGCTCCCAGTTTTTCCTTCCTCTTCTCTCTTAAGTGCAACCCTGTGTCCTAGCTCCATGTTATTCCCTATTTTAGTTATGCCTTCATTTTATTAGAGCAAGTCTTAAGTGGCTTCTGCATATTAGTGCATTAAATGCAAATTTTCTAAATTCTATATACAAAATACATTGATTTTCCTGCATACTTCTATTTTGAATGAATACAGAATCCTAAGTTTCCATTGTTGCTACGGAGAAGTTTGATACCATTTAGAATTCTTGATCTTTTGTTAGTGAGCTGCTTTTTACTCTCCGTGCACTTAAAGAAATCTTCTTTATATCATGTTGCCCTGAAATTTCCTTGCAAGGCATTTTGCTATGGATCCTTTATCAGTCCTCATGCTGGGCTCTCAGTTGGCTTTTTCAGTGTGAAAATGTCCTTACATTTCAGAGCATTTTCTTATATGATTTGTTGGTCAGTTTTTTCCCATTCTTTCTGGAGATTTTAGGAGTCAGATATGGACCTTTCTGAACTGATCTTTTAATGTTCTTATCTTTTCTTGGCTTTTGTTCACTTCTTTGTCCTTTTTCTCCATTTTTTAGAAAATGACGTTAACATTTGAACTTTCTATTTTTTTGTTATTGTTATGTTGGCTATCTGAATTTAATTCTCAACACCTCTTTTTGTTTTGTTTTCTATTTTCTTTTAAATGGCATCATGTTCTTTTTGTGTGTTCATGTTAATTATACAGAATGGTGGGTCTCATTGTGGTACAGTCATGTAAACATAAAAACATGATTTGACCAGTTTTATTCTCCCAATAACCCCCTGCTCCCTCCCTGGATCCCTTTTCTTTACCCTAATGTTCCCTTCTGTTTTCATATCATCATTTTTTTTTCTTTTTCCCTCTAGCTTCTATATATGAAAGTAGTAAGCATGTGATACTTTTCTTTGAGTCTGGCTCATTTTGCTCAAAATTATGGTCTTCTTTTTCATCCATTTTCCAACAAAATGGCATAATTTTGTCCTTTATGACTGAATAAAACTCCAATATATACATATGTATACCACATTTTCTTTATCCATTCATCTGTTGATGGACACCTAGGCTGATTTCATAACTTGGCTATTGTGTATTGCTGTGATAAACATGGGTATGTGTATATCTCTAAAGTATGCTGACTTTAATTCTTTTGAATACTAAGGAATGGTGAAGTTGGATCATATGGTAGTTCTGTTTTTAGCTTTTTGAGAAACCTCAATACTTATAGCACCCTGTTCTTAAGTTACAATAAGGGATGTTCTCTCAGCTCTCTAAGGATTTTACATCTATGGCTTTGATATAGAAGTATGCATTTTTTTTCTGTTTCCTGCCTTATTTGTATTTTCATGTAAGAGCTTTTTGGTTCTCTCTCTCTCCGTCCTTCCCCTCCTATCCCTACTCCCCCTACTCCTCTTCCTTCTACTTCCTGTTAGAGGTTTTCCTTAGGTATCTCATGATTTTTACTCATTCACATTTAAGAGTGAAATATTAAATGCTTGTTTGTGAAGCCAGTGTAGAGGTGGAATATCTTGTTTGGCAGGTTTCATTGCTGGCTAGAGACATGGTCCTTCAGATAGATGACTCCAAATATCATCTCAGTAGTCAGGGATAGACAGACAGACTATGACAGTTGAATACCTCCAGAGAAGTTCTCCATCCCCCTGCCAGGGACAGAAGCCTGACTGAATATTCTTTCAGACAGGCAGCTCACGGAGGGCAAGGCATCTTACCACTCAGTATGAAGACTCTCCTTTAGTATTCCTGTTTTCAACACAGTATCTTCCCTCCCACTGTTCACTTTAGCCTCTCCTGTTCAATATTTTTCACAAAATAAATTCCTGCTTCTTGTTAATATTGGGGAGGAAAAGAGAATTAAGGAGTTGTTTGCCATGGAAATTTCCAACTGGTTGCTCCTGTTTTCAATTCCATGCCTTATTCCTGTCTTCAATGATAACAAGAGTCTTCTATTTCTGAGAGTTGGAAAACGACCTGAAATTCTACCCAGAAGCTCACAAAACCTACTTCCTTTCAAAGCATTTGAATAACATCTTGTTGAAGAATAAAATGTTTAGATAGAAATCTTCTGTCACCAATCCCTGAAACTGTGTAGATCAGCCTGTATCTCCTCATCCCTTTGTTGAGAATTTTTTTGTTGTTGTTGACTTTGATGTTTTTCACTTAAACTTCACTTTTTAAACAAAATTCCAAAACAACATTATTTACAATGAAATATGAGGTAACATAAAACAAAAATGAGGTAAAAGATTTCCTTAATGTTTTAAAATATTCAAGACAAAGCCAGTCAAAATGTCAGGGTAAGTAGAATTCTACATTGTAAAAGAGAAAGGCAGTTCTCTATATGGTATCTTACTCTCCATCCTCAAAATTCTGTTGGTACCTCTTGTTGTGATTGGAATATTCCTGCCATCAAAAATACTTTAAAAACCTGCACCTAATCTCTCAATACTTGCCTTAACAGTGGTATGAATACTGACATCTTATGTAACTAGGAGTAAGGTAGTGCACTCAAAATAAGAAATGACTATTTAAAAGAGCAAAGCAAAAAATCTGCATTAATTTACTATGATCAAAGATTATTTTTAAATCATCAACATTTTCTTCTTCATAACTGCTTCTGTGTGAATATGTCTTTTTAAATTGCCCTTCCCCATTGGGGAATCATTTTAAGCCAAGATTTTTCAAATATTTTACTTTAACTGCTGCTGCTTTGTTTTATGTATTTTAATTGAAGTTTTAAATTTTGCACTTGCACCCCATGGTGTAATAACTACAAAGGGGAGAATTTTATTAATTGAAAAAATAAATTTGAAAACAATGCCCTAAATAAGTTAGACAACTAGGTTACAGAAGGACTTCCAAGAAATATGTGGATATAGATGCATTAATGTCTGTGTGCATTTTTAAATACATTCAAATCTTTTTATGTAATAATAAGATAAAACCTAAACTACTTTTTTATTTTAAAAAAAGCATTAGATTCTTGAACTAGTTGAATTATAAGGTGTTTCTAAAGGCAAAATGTAATGAAAATTAAAATGTCACTCTTTGTTCATAATCCTTAAAAAGCCATAATATGCCCAATACTATGCTAGGCACTAGAGGAGAAAAGAAGTGATTAAAAGTAAACATTTTCTGTCAAGGAGTTTAAAACCAAGAGACAGACATATGAGCAATTGCACAACAATGTAAAAACTGCTAGGGCATGGCTAGATATGGAGTTCTTCGGGAGTAAAAAGAGGAAAACCTTAGTTGAGACTTTTAAGTAGTTATGCATTATCTGGGAGCCAAGGGTGCAGAGCACAAGGAAAGGGTCAGTTTTGAGGAAGTGGCAAAAAGTTTGGAGGGCAAACTCTACTCTGTTTAGTATATGGAATTGAACTGCCTTCACCCACTGAAGTATGCACATCTCTCCTTATTTCCTATTTCCTATATAGGAAGCAGGAGAGGACGACCGTGATAGTTCTCCGGGTTTGGTACCTACCTAGACAGTGGTAACATCTGTATGGGAGATAGGAAATAAGAAGAAAAGTGCATGCTTTGGTAGGTAAAAGCAGTTTGATTTTAACCACGTTCTCTGTAACGTGGTAATATTATCCCCAGATAGAGACTTCAGCAGTTCCTTTGGCTCTGTGGGAACTGGTCATGATTGCCTCTCTGTTGTTCCTCAATTCTCCTGTTTCACCTGTACTTTGGGAATGCTGATGCTCTCTTTCCAATGTTCCTGGGACTCCAAGTTTATTCCTGCCTCATGTCCACTTGGCTTCTTATTCCCACCTTTTGCACAGCTGATTCTCTCACTTCATCCAAGTCTCCGTGTGCAGGGATCTCAAAAACAACTCTTCTAGTCACCCCAAATGAAATAATCTCCACCCCCTATGTCACTCTCTAGCTTTATGCCTTGTATTTTTTTTTCTTTTTATTTGTCATTACTTGAAATTATATAATGTACTCATTTGCCTTCTTGCTCTTCCTCATATTCTCTGACAGTATTCAACAGTTTAAACATGAACAAGAAGGGTTGGGCTGATCCAAAGCATACAAGATGGCAAAGTATCTGTGTAAGAGAAATCAAAGTGATGGGGGGAAAAAAGCCAAAATAGCATTTAATTTAATGATCTCCTGGCTAGGTTCAAAGGAACATATATTAGGACCTTACTCAACTTGCCTCTGGAAAAAAAGAAAATACAAAAAAAAATTTGGTTCATTAAAATGAAAATTATAAATGTCCCTTTAGGGATATCTGTTCTTGTTTTCTTTTCTTTTTTTTTTTTCTTTTTTTTTTTTATTGGTTGTTCAAAACATTACACAGCTCATGACATATCATCTTCCATACATTTGATTCAAGTGGGTTATGAACTCCCATTTTTTACCCCAAATACAAGTTGCAGAATCACATCGGTTACACATCCACATTTTTACATAATACCATATTAGTGACTGTTGTATTCTGCTACCTTTCCTATCCCCTACTATCCCCCATCCCCTTCCCTCTCATCTTCCCTCTCTACCCCATCTGCTGTTGTTTAATTCTCTCCCTTGTTTTTTTTTTCCCCCTTTCCCCTCACAAACTCTTATATGTAATTTTGTGTAACAATGAGGGTCTCCTACCATTTCCATAGTTTCCCTTCTCTCTCCCTTTCTCTCCCCCCACTCGTCTCTGTTTAATGTTAATCTTTTCCTCATGCTCTTCTTCCCTGTTCTGATCTTAGTTGTTCTCTTTATATCAAAGAAGACATTTGGCATTTGTTTTTTAAGGATTGGCTAGCTTCACTTAGCATAATCTGCTCTAATGCCATCCATTTCCCTGCAAAATCCATGATTTTGTCATGTTTTAGTGCTGCGTAATACTCCATTGTGTATAAATGCCAGTTTTTTAATCCATTCATCTATTGAAGGGCATCTGGGTTGATTCCAAAGTCTAGCTATTGTGAATTGTGCTGCCATGATCATTGATGTGGCAGTATCCCTATAGTATGCTGTCTCTTATACCCATCTAGATGGACCGAGAAGGGCGATAGCTGGGTCAAATGGTGGTTCCATTCCCAGCTTTCCTAGGAATCTCCATACTGCTTTCCATATTGGCCGCACCAGTTTGCAGTTCCACCAGCAATGTACAAGTGTACCCTTTTCCCCACATCCTCGCCAGCACTTATTGTTGCTTGACTTCATAATGGCTGCCAATCTTACTGGAGTGAGATGGTATCTTAGGGTGGTTTTGATTTGCATTTCTCTGACTGCTAGAGATG
>NW_025999925.1:14639679-14669559 GCF_001458135.2 Marmota marmota marmota
GCCGTTCGCAGTGGGGGCGGGGCCGTTAGCAGAGCTGGGAGGGCACAGGCCGTCTGCCGGGCGGGGACCCTTCTCGAAGTGCAGGGCCGCTGGGGGCCGCCTGCAGAGCCTGTGGCGGTGGCTGCGGGATTGGACCTCTGCGCCCGCGTGGCCGGCCAAGATTCACTTGTCTGGGGCCAACTGTCACCTCTAATATAACTTACTACTTCCTGGCAGGTCTCCTTTCAGCGGAATTTTGCTAGAAGTTCCTCAGTAGGTAGAATGTAGCTGTTTTAATGGGTGTTTCTGATCCGGTTAATGTGGAGATACTGAAAGTGCTGCTTCCTTGCCGGCCGCCATGTTGGATCCCCTGTTCTTGTTTTCTTGAATGTAACTCTCCCAGCCCTGTTTTGCTCTCTGTGTGGGCCCTGCTCTCTGACAGGTTCTCTTTAAGTGGTAACAAAAATAACTAGCAGCAAGAATAGGCTTAGTTTTCATCAGTTTAAAACAGCAAAAGAAAGTTCATGCTTATTCCCCAATAATGCTAATTAAATTTGGACTGACATAGCCCCTCCTGAATCAGTTACTATGACTAAAAAAATAAGATATTATGATTGGCCTGGCTCAGGTCACATGTTTATTCCTAAATCCAGGTAGTGAGATTAGCCCTATCTAATCCATAAGACTGAGATTAGGTTAGGATTGATTTCCCTCAAAGATTGTTGAGCAAAGAATGCATGTCTGCTATAGAATATGAAACACTGAGGAACTAATGGAGTAAGAGTAATTGGAAGAAAGGTTCAGGTGCTTGAAGACCTCAATGAGATCAAATGTATTATTGAAAGAGAAATGAGGGGATGAACAAACTAATAGGATGTAGATTATGGACAGACAGTCGCACACTTAATAAATGTGGGGGAATAATCTATGCATCAATCTATAATAGCAGTAAAGAAGAGTAGAGAAAGGTAAAAACCAGGTACTCAAAACAAAAATGGAATACAACTAATTAAACAAAGATTAAAGTAAAGCCTAGGGGCTGGGGTTGTGGCTCAGTGGTAGAGTGCTTGCCTAGCACACGTCAGGTATTGGGTTCAAACCTCAGCACCACATAAAAATGAATAAAGATATTGTATTCACCTACAACTAAAAAATAAATATTAAAAAGTAAAGCCTAAACCCACTTGGGTGACTACTACTTTAAAATTAATAAATTAATAATAATAGCAGAAAATAACAAGTTCTGGCAAAGATATGGGGAAAATGGAGCCCTTTGTGCATTATTGGTAGTATTGTAAAAATGGCACAACCACCATAGAAACTTTAGGACAGTTTCTTAAATAATTAAAAATAAAACTACTGTATGGTCTAGGAATTCCACTTCTGGATACATATCCCAAAGAATTAAAAACAAGGTCTCAAAGGGATATTTGCACATCTAGGTTCACAGTAGCTTTATTCACAATACCCCAGAGGTGAATGCAATCCAAATGTCAACTGATAGATGGATGAGTAAACCATATGGAGTATGTAACTACAATGGAATTCAACCTGTAAAAGGAAGGAAATGCTGTTACATGCTAATAACATGATGAAACCTTGAAGAGGTTGTGCTAACTGAAATAAGCTGTCACAAAAAGATAAATACTGTGATTCTGTTTACCTGAGATACCTTACGTGACCAAACTCATAGGAACAGCAAACATACTGGTAGTTACCATGGATGGGGGAGTGAGAAACAGGGAATGTTATTTAATGGATATAGAATTAGTTTTGCTAGATGAAAATGTTCTGTGATTTGTTACATACAATATGAATGCAACTGATGTTATTAAATTGTATACTTGAAATAGTTGAAATCATAAATTTCATGTTAAGTGTTTTTTAACACAATGAAAAATAAAAGTATAGTCGAAGCAATAGTAAATTCAGGAAACAAGTTGTCAGTTAACAACGAGACCAGTTCTTTCTCTCAAGCTGCTTACTGTTTAATTAACTGGGATGATCAATTAATGGGGCTGAAATAAATGATTATAAGTAAATACATACTATAGTGTGAATATTTGTATCCCCCCTCCCAAATTTATATGTTGAAACCCTAATCCCCATGGTGATGGTATTAAGAAATAGGCCTTTGGGAACTTGATTAGGTTATGAGGGCAAAGCCATCATGAAAGAGATTAGTCCTTATAAAAGAGACCTCAGAGAGTCACCTTGCCCCACATGAGGACACAGTTAAAAGTCTCCATCTATGAACCAGGAAACATGTCCCACCAAACAGCAAAGCTACCAGTACCTTGATCTTGGACTTCCAGCACCTTGATCTTGGACTTCCAGCTTCCACACTGTCAAAAACAAATTTCTGTTGTTTATAGACTACTCAGCCTGTGGTGTTGGGTTAAGCAGCTCCAACAAAGACAATATATGTCAAAAATACAGTAAGTAACCTGTAATCCCACTTCCTTGGAGGCTGAGGTAGGAAGATGGCAAGTTCAAATTCAAGGTCAGCCTGAGAAATTTAGTGAAACACTATCTCAAAAGAAAAATTTTTAAACAGACACTAGTATGGCAGTATGTATAAACGTGGCTGTATAACCAATGTGATCCTGCAATCTGTACACGTGGGAATAATAAGAATTCATACCCATTTGAATCAAATGTATGATATATGATATGTCAAGATCAATGCAATGTTTTGAGCAACTAATAAATTTCTAAAAAAAAAAAAAGAAAAATTTTTAAAAGGGCTCAAGATATAGCTTAGTGGTATTGTGTCTACTTAGCATATGCAAAACCTTGAGTTCAATCTCCAGTACCTCAAACACACACACACACACACACACACACACACAAGAAGAAGAAGATTTAAAGCAGCTTTCTATGAGACAAAATTTTTTGCATAAGTTATTGTCTTTATTGATTCATATATTAAATACATGGATAAAATAAAGAGAAATGGAATGTCTCAACCAGCATCAAAAAGAATTATGGATTCAAGAACATTACATGAAATAGGGCTCTTGCACAAAATTCTTTTAATTGCTCCTAAGATATGTTATGTCAATCAAAGTGTTAGTATCCAAAACTGCAACTGTTACATTACAATTTAAATAATAAGAATGAATGAAAAAATCCTTACCTTTAATTTTAGTTTTAGGGAGAAAAAACTATTCTCCAGACAATTGACTAACGTTTATTTCTACAACCATTCACTAAACTGACTGATCACCTGACTAAACGCAAGGCACTACCTGTAATAACCCTATGTATATAAACCATCAAGGCATCCACTTTGTGGGGCATAAATGAAACTGGAGAGATGGCACATGTGTCTGAGTACCTAGAATAATGAAGTATTTGCTAAGTTCAATAAAAAGTAGTAAAAAGCACATGATGTTTACAACAAATAGAAGGTTTTTTAGAAGAGAAAAACCTCTGTAAATTAGGTGGTATTTTCATAGGAATTTATGCAAGAGTGAACAAACATGGGAAGTTTGGAAAAGCACAAAGCAAAGATCTTTTGGGGAGAAGTGAGAGATGAAACTGGAAAGGTATTTTAGGGCCATATCTGGAGCAGAGCTTGAATCTTAAAGAGAGTTAAAAATGTTTGGTGAAACTGCTGTGTGGGATGAGCAGTGAGTCAGCAAGAGATGAATAAAAGAAGTGCTGAGCAGAAATGACGGCTCTGTTAAGGCGAACAAGCATGAATTTGTGGCAGACTCAATCAGTACTGCTTTCTCTGGCAGCACTCTTCAGCCTTGCAAGGAAGAAATTGGAAGTTCAAGGTCAGTGGGAAATTTTAGGGACTAAGTAAAGGCACAACTGAACTAGCTGGCTACAAAAAAATGCATAGAGAGGGAAGAAATAAAGGAGAAGAAAGTGAACAAAAAAAAGAACATCGTCAAGGTTATTATGAGAATGAAGATTAGGGTAGATGTAAAGAATTTAGAACAAATGACATTAAAGACATCATGGAAAAGACAAGATACTCAGAGTAAGAGATTGCTGAAATAGATCAAAGATGGAGTGAAGTTGGGAATCATTGATGTCAGGGAGGTAAGGAACTATAGTCACTGACATGATAATAAGGTATAAGTTAAATTCATTGAATAGGGAAAAAGGTACTACAGAGTTTAGGTGGGGTATAAGAAGAATTTAAGAGACAGAAGAGAGACTGCTGAATTTCTACAATCAGAAAAATAATCTACAAAGATTGTTAGAGAATAAAGGGCATTGATCTCTTTTGTTTGTCTATGTTAAAGGAAGGCAAGAGGAGAGTGCTGCACTGGGAATAATTTCATGTGAAGTAACATCATTTATAAGAAAATTATGTTCATTTACAAAAAGTATTTGTGAGAAAGACATGGAATATAAGAAAGACAGAGCATAACCTTAAGACCTGGGAGCCCCAAAAGGCAAAGATCCCCTATAGGATTAATTAGGATTATTCACAAATACTGATAAACAAAACAGTCATAAGCATAAACTTGCTTTGGTCAATTAAATATGATCAAGTGTTATATGTCACTCCCAGTGGAATCTTTGCAATCTGATGCATGACTTACCACATATCTTGTTTCAAGGCAATCTAGTAAAATGTACTATAATGGAACTTTGGTCACCTAGGTCCCTGAGTGACTCTGAAGAGCAACACCCCTTGTCAAACTATGACACACATTTTGTATAAGTGGAAAATAAATCTTTGTTGATCTAAACTATTCAAATTTGGGGGACCAGGGGAGGGTTGTTACTACAGCCTAACCTATTCTGACTGATAGGTTACTCATGTAACTGAAACAGAGAAGCTTTCTTTAGAAAGCATTTGAATTATGCTCTACTCATAATTACTTATTTTACAATATTTTTAAATCACAAAATTATCTCCAGGTATAAAGAACTGAGAGCTTAAGCAAGAAGACTAGGATACCATAGTGGTCACTGATGATTTAGGACCAGCAGAAGAAATACCTGTGACCTACTTCCTCCTTCCTTAATCCTTACCCCTATACCAATCTATTAGCATCATTAAGCCTATGTCACAGACTCCAAGGTGAACACAGGTGAGAGGGCTCCATCACTCTAGCAGAAAAATCAGGTCTGACCTGGAGATGAAAGAGAGAGCAGACAGAATAGTTTGGGCCTAATAATGTACAGAGAACAGAGGAGAAGGTATCCAGACCATGGGACAGATGTTCACTAGACACAGAATCAGAATCTACATATCTGTATAACCAATGTGATTCTGCAAACTGTACACTTGGAAAAATGAGAAATTATACCCCATTTGATTCAAATGTAAAAAAATAAATAAAATAAAGTAAGACATTTGAAATGACAAAAAAAAAAAAAAGAACAGGGCTTCCCCCAGTAACCACCAAGTCTTGTTAGAATCAATGAATGAATAAAACGAATGAATGAGATGATTGTTCCAAAAAAAAAAAAAAGAAAAAGAAAAAAAATCTCAGGTTGAGATAATCAACTGTACTTCATCTAACAAATATTTGCTGATACAGCAGTCATCAGAAGAATTCAGTTACTAGAGATTTTTAAGAGCTGATAAGATCAACCAACTCCAACATGGGATGGGTAATCTGCTATTTGTTGTGAGCTTTTGTTTGGTTCTTTTTGCACTTATTGGCTTTTCACATTCTGGGAGATGGTAAGCAGGATTTTATGAACCATCATGGTTCTAGTTATACTGGCCAACATCCATAGAAATTTTCATCAATTCAAAATATTTTAATTTTTAAAAATAGCCTGGCAGTGACAATACTGAATAAAGGATCTTATGTCCTGAATCAAAGAAGCACCAAATATATATATATTTTTTTCTTTGTTCCATTTTTAATCTTCTTTTTTTCCATTGTTAATCAACCTTCTTAGATCTAGTCTAGTTCCTATGCCAATGGACTGTTGCTCATCTACAAACACAGATATTTGATGATGTGTCAGTTTCTGCCTGCTATGGGGTGATTCCAGCAGGAAGGGGCAGACTCGCAAGCAGGGTAGCCTCGTTCAGAGCTGTAATTTATGGCTTATAATATATAGGACACTAATAACTTTGTGACACCGTTATTCCTTTTCTTAGCTTTCTCAAAGGACACCTGGCTTAACTGAATGACTAGCTTATTTTGTCACACTGTAGGTCAACCTGACCCTTAGAAACAGAATTGAAGAGAGGAGGGAGCACCATGCAATTGTCACCCCATTACTATCAGCCCTAGAAATGCAATGATACAGAAGTTCAGACATGCAAAAGAGACTGCTGGGAAAGTTGGCTGCTTTCTTAGATCTGACAAGGATAATTCTAGAGCATATACCTTCTAGTAATAAAGCTTCAAATTGGCAGCATTTAGATGTATGTTTGTTATTGACAGAGATTTCTTCAGGTTACAGTAAGGCTCTCAGAAGTTAATACTATAGGCCACAGTCTAGAAGATAAAATAAACTCATTTATGCATTTTAGTGAGATGTGCATCAATGAGGGAAAAAAAAGAGGTAGATAGGGAGACATTTTTGCATTTTAAAGATTATGAATAAGCATCACATATCTATTATTGCTACCATTAGACTATTTTCCATTTATTTAGCATTTTCAAAGCCAAACAGTATCTTTTGTTGACTTTACATCTTCTCTTTTTATAAATGAGTAGGGTCTGCCACCTTAATTACACAGAGTGATATTTCTTCTCCCTTTTCATTTAAATTCTGTTTAAGCCAAGCATAAGGTACTACTTCCATTTAAACAAATTAGGTTAATGGAGTTTTGATAACTCAGCCACTTTTATTCAAAATAGGCCTAAATTAGACATATGTGCTGCCAACTCAGAAAGGAGTTTTATTTGGAAATTATGGCTTTGGATAGATAAAACTTTTTCCAACTCTCACAGAATGCTTTCTTTTGACTTGAAATCTCTTGTTTTACACAATTTTTTAGTATAAAATTTGGATTGTGGTTAAGTTTTGCCAAGATAAGAAATTACAGAGGACAATTATTTATAAGAGCTCTGCCCATAGTATGGAGTTGTCTTTATTGTAAGTTCAAAGAATAGACCAGGAGGAGTTGGGTGTGTTGAGTTTGCAACCCAACAGTGATTCCAGCTGTACCATATCAACAAGTAAGCAAGGGCACCCAGGGATTCCATAACACCCTTGTGTGGCACGGCACAAGTGTTCTATTTGTTTTCATGTAGAAATGCAACTGCTTGGTTTACCTTCCTCCTTTTGTTGCATTGGATGGCTGGACTATAAACATTTCTAGTCTTCGCCAAAGAACATTTGAAAATTAAGCCTTCCATGATTTTGAGAAAAGGAGATAACTCCTGCAGCTGATTCTGGTTCTAAAGTTTACAGGTCATCAAAATCTGCTGAGATAGAAAATGAAGAAAATAATAATCTCTTCATAAAGTGAAGGGATAGAGACAAGAATGAAGACTCTGGAGGGTGAGGTTCATCGGAGAGCCTCCTAACACCTGGGGCCTAATCCGAGAAATTAGCCTGAAGGAAAGGACCAGTTGCTGCCCAAGAGAAACCAGTGAAAGAGGAGCTTCTGCTTACAGGCCTGCTAGGATGCGTGACTGAGAAGGGAGAAAAGTTCTCACCACCAAACACCCAGAACAGCTCGGTCCATGTAAGCCAGAACCATCTGTATTTGTTATAACAAAATATCATAAACACTGTAACTTAAAATAACACAAATTGATTCTCTGGATGTCAGGAGTCTAAAATCAGTCCTATTGGACTGTGAAGCTTTAAGGCAAATCCATTCCTTGCCTTCTTTATCTTCTAGAGGCTGTCATTCCTTGCTTCAAGGCCCCAAATCACACCATCTTTCTCTCCTTGCTTCTATCATCACATTGCCATTCACCTTTGACCTTCTGCCCTCCCTGGTAAGAAGATCCCTGTGATTACATTTAAGGTCCACCAGGATAATTCAGGATAATCTCCTTATCACAAGATCTTAATTCTTTTGCCATATACAGCAATATTTGCACGTTGCAAGGGTTAGGACATTCACATCTTTGGAACGCCATTATTTAGAATATAACATGACCTATGTATTTGATCCATTCTCTGGTACCTGAAAAAATCCACACACTGGCTTCTTACATACTACCTCATCCAGCCACAGCCCAGCTAAAGTGATGTCTGCTTGTGTCAAAAGCCTGTTTGGTTCCTCAAATATCCACCACCCCACTGTGGCTACCCTAAAATAAACACAGTGCTCTAGGGTACTCATAGCTCCAAATATAGAAAACTGGGACACATACTGAGTGGTAGAGGGAATGCTACCCCCATGTATTTGGCAGGGAGCAAAGAACACAGAACAGGACAAATTTAAGACCCCTGAGCAGGAACAATAGTTAGTGACCCACCAATTTATAACATTGACCTCTTGAAAAAAAATAGTCAACTTGAACTAAAGAAAGCTAACAACATAGGAACGATGCTCAAAGAGTGGCAGTAAAATTATGAGAAACAACCTGGCATGTGCAGTTCCAGGATTTCAATGATACATTAGTTTTTGTTTGATCTAAATATCTTCAAATTATTTAACTGGAACAATGCATTTTCTCCAGAAAGAAGAAGATCATTCTTTTTCTATAGTTGGACATAGTTGAAACCAAATGATTTAATGCACATTGAGTCTGGTTCATAGCATTGTTGCATATTAGATTTGGTTGACCCAGCAGTAGTGTGAAGTTATTCACAGATTCTCATGGTTCCCAAATCCCTTTCTCACCAGCACAGCAGTGCCTTGTTCCTTACCTTGGAGAGGTGTAAATCTGCAGCACAAGTGAGCTAACATTTCAGTAATACCACACCCTCTGAAAAGCCAACACTCAAGAAAGATGTGGGAAAGTTTATGTTTGAAGACAATACACAGCACAGGCATCTTCCAGTAAATTTTATTAGGTTTTTCAAGAGAATTATAGATGATAACGGATCCATGAAATAATAGATAGTCCCAGAGGAACTACAAAGCTGTGATGCATGTGAAGGGTTCCACTAATACCATAAACATTGAAAATGCAGGCCCAGCAGTTTATGAATAGTCAATATATTCAGAAAAGAAATTCAGCTTCATACCAAAGTTGATATAATCTACTGATATTTAATTTTTAGTAATGATTTTTATTGATTTCCATATTTTAGTAATGCACAGAAATAAATGCCTCAGAACCTCAGAGACACTCTTATGGAAAGAAGAGTATTTTTTTCTTACCAGCAGATTGTTAATGTAGCTTTTCCTTCATTCGTTCATTGCATCATTCACTAAATAAATAATTTTTGAGAATCTGCTCTCATGATAGATGTTGCAGGAATATAAATAATGGTAATCACTTAATGAGCTATGGTATTAACAGTTTACAAGGCAATTTCCCAGGTATTATTCTACTTAATAGCTCTATATACTCTGTGAGGTGGATGTTCTTACCATCACTGTACAGGAGGGAAAACAAAAGGCCCACATTATCAAGTATCTTATCCAAGGTCACATAGTTATGGAGAACAGGCAGAGCAATAACTTAATCTCAAATCTTTTGTCTTGAAAGCCACCATCCAACATGACAAGATTTCTACCTGCTTTCTGAAAGCTTATTGTCTCCAAGTGGTCTTGTGCACAAATAACTGTAATACATAATTGCAATAAATAATATATCATCTTATCAAGAATGTACAAGTATCCTCCCAGGTTCCTGGCTACCAGATACATTGTTTCCTGGTGAATGATGCTTTTCCTATACTTCTCTTCAGACAGAAATTAACTACCTTTTCAGCATTCATCTGAAGTTTTGTCTCTCCATTAACAACCAGTTTTCATGGTGGAGCACAGCTTTTAATGAGTCACACCACATACTGCCTATATATTACAACAAGGAAAAACAGTGAAACTTCGTGAAGGTCTACATCCTAGGCAGCGCATGACTCAATGTTCAGTGAGAAAATTCACTCCTCCACACAGCTTTGCAGCAGAGGATATTTGGATCACACCTCAGCAATGTACAAAATGCCTTTGAATTGTACTTTTGTGGGGTCTTATGAGTAATCAAATTTTTGATGCTAACTCCATGAGTGATCAGGTTCCATGGTACACAGAAAGTGTAGCAGAAATTGAAAGAAAAGAGGAATCACGAGTGATAGGGGGTAAGAGGAAGTCTTCTTGAAGAAGGCAGCCTTAGGGATGAGCATTGGTGTCCAAGTCAGCATTCAGTGGGAGATAGTGGTGAAGAGATTCCAGAGGTGAAAGTCTCATGAACATGGATATAGGTATGGGCCAGGACAGTTCTGGATCCACTAAATCACCCATGGGAGAGTGGAGCAGGAGATAAGCTAAAGAGAAAAGTGAGCTGGATTTAACCACATTCACTAGCAATAAAAGTTACTGGTCTAAGACCCAACCATGGTGATGACATTTCTTTCAGAAATGTACCGAAGGAAAGCAGAAAAGCAAGATGGATTTAAATGTCTACCTGAGAGCTTTCTTGATCTTCTCTTTCTTACAATATAGGGATCCGTAATAGCAGATATTCACATCCTATTTACACTTGCACTAAGACACAGGTTCGAAATGCATTCTGCTGTCTTATATAATTAGTTAGAAAAAATAAATTAAAAAAGAAAGAAAAATAATAATAATAATAATAAACTCCACAGGTAGGTGACCCACTCCTGAAGGTAATCTGAGAACGCCATTTCCACTTGATTAAAAAAAAAATGAGGAAAAATTCTTCCTCTTGCTTCCTGGTATTAAATGCTGTCCTGTGAGGACCTAATGCTTGGAGTTACCACAGTTATTTTATGATCATGAGGGGAAAATCAAAAAAGTCACAGGAAGCCAGTTCAGAGCCTTGACACTGCAGAACTACAGAAGTAGTCATGGAAACTCCTACTTACAATCGTGATATAGAAGGAAAATTGAGTCATTGTAATTTCAGCTATTTTTGTTTGTTTTTCTGTTAGTTTCAGTCAAATGGAGCCTGTTACCAGAGGCTATCTCAATAATGCTAGTGAGAGGTAACAACTTCTAGGAGAATGACAATGGATCAGGGAGTAATGGGATGTATGAAAGATAAATACATGAGCTAAAATAAATAGAATACCATGGACAGACGGGCTCTATTGTGTATAAGTTCCCTCAAAGTAAACTAGGAATCATGAGCTCATAAGAGGTGAATTTCATTTTTAATCTTGGCAAGTGAAAATGTGCATGCAACCATGTGGATTAGGAGACATAGGAGAAACCAAGTCTCACCCAGAATGTTGATCCAGGCGGCAAGCCTGGAAAATTATTGTTACCAAGTAAGTATCATTTAATCAGTGGTATTATGCTGTCCAAATTATAAAAGTGTTCTCAAATTGGAGTCTGTGACCAGGAACATACAAGAAAAAGCCAGAGAAGAGTGAGTCGATGTTTGCCAGCATAGTCTAAGGAGAGGACCCTAGTCCTGGAGATGGTGAGAAAAATCTAGGACCAAATTTACAGACATTCATTGAGCAGCTCTAGCAAGACATTTTGCAGAGTTTAGAGAAGAGAGCTGTCCTACTTTAATATATAAATCAGTTCTCACAAATTTCAACAAAATAAATGCATAGCACAAGAGAAAGAAAGTCATAAACCAACCCATAGTATTTGGGCTAGTTGTTACAGAATGGTGATTTCAGTAGCACATAAAGAATTCTGGAAGGAGGAATGGGTTAAATAGTCAAATTTAGTTTTGGTGATGTCAAGTATCCGGGAAAGTGAGGATACAAATGTGTGAATCTCCAGAAGGTGGAAACAGGCCTGGAGCTCATGAAGAAATACTGACTAAAGAGATCCATTTTATTTGAGGCTGTGAAATTGGTCAGACCTCCATGAGAGCTGAGCATGGTTGAACACACCTGTAATCCCAGCGGTTCTGGAGCCTGAGGCAGGAGAAATGCAAGTTTGAGGCCATCCTGGGCAACTTAGTAAGGCCACAAGCAGCTGTCTCAAATTTTTTTTAAAAAAGGGTTGAGGTTGTAACTCAGTGTAGAGCACCATTGGGTTAACCCCCAGTATTACAGAAGAAAGAGAGAAAGATGAGAACTAGACAGAAATCCTAGATAGGGGAGAAGCTCACCTTAGTTTAACATCTACCACGTGTTGAGTTACACATGGCATCACATTTAATGTACAAAATGCCTTTGAATTGTATTGTTGCACTCACAACAATACAATGAGAAAAAACAGCAAATTCCATTTATAAAAGAAGAAATAGGGGTTCAGACAACTTACACATCATTCTCAAGATACAAGGGATGGCACAACCAGGATATAAATATCAGTCAAAAAACAGAAGATTCCATAACTTAGCCTTCAAGTACACCTGTTAAAACAGTTGTAAAACTGCTAACATTCACATACTTATTTTAACTTACAAAATCCTTCTTACAAGATTCAAAATGTGAATACAAACTTTTTGAATAGCATAGAAAAGGTATTATTCTCCCAATTTTACATTTATAGAAACATGCAGAAGATCTTATACACCACTCAGTGAGTCATAAATCCAAAAATAAGTAAATGTTATTGACCCTTTACCACATCTGAGAAATGAAAGCTTCTAAGAACCCATATGTACTCAACAAATTTACAATCTAGTTGAAAGAGTAATACCTATGTACATATGAAACTAACAAACCAGATAGTAGATGAAAAACTAGTCGAGTCAGATACATTTTTTTTTAACATTTAACTTCCCAACATATCACTCTGGCTTTTAAATTGTTCTCCATAAATGAGTCACTAAAGGCCAAATGATTTTAATATTAATCTTCTTTAAGCAAGCTTATTCAAATCTCTATTATTTTCTTGTGCAGTTTTGTCATAAGAATAGTCTAAAATACAGATAGCATCACTAAGTTTTCATGAAGTGCTTGCTGTCACCCATGTAGTATGTATCTACCTAATCATGCTTATTTACTCCCACTAGGCTATTGATATAGCACATCACAGGGAATGCCCCTGAAGTGTGCTGGACATGCTGCCTGGCTCTGGAGTCAGAAAGATGGGTAAAACATTGTTCTTCCTCCAGAGTGGCAAACGGTGTCACAGGGAAACTGTCCGTTACCACAGTGCTCTCAGGAAACATACTCCAAAGTTTATAGCAAAAAGTACATTTCCAGTGACATATTTCAACATGGAAGAAGAAGAAGGAGAAGGAGAATTATTCTATTTGATTCAGGGAAATTTGAGATTTCTGATTGGGACCAATATTAATGAGATGCTAAATTAGAATCTTTTGGTATATTTCCCACCAGATGAATATAAAACATTTATTTAAAAAATACTTAGCATATTTATGCAATATTCTGAATTAATCCTTGGTGAATATAGTGGTGTTTTCTTATTGGAATGCATCCATTTACAACTTTTAAAGTTAAAAATAAGAATTGAGACTTTTTTTTTTTTTTGATGGTGTTAGGGATCAAACCTTGGGGCCTTGTACATGCTAAGCAAATGCTCTATCACTAAACTACCCTCATAGCCAACTAGAACAAACAGAGAAATTAAAAAATAGTTAAATAAACAACAATAAAATATTAGAAGAGTTAGATAATAAAATAATAATATAAGAGAAAAATTCTCTGAATATATTAATTATGCTAATATTGAAAGATGTACCTATGCACCTTCAAGTCATTGATAGTCTATAGTTAATTTCACACCAAATGTGGCCCACATCTGCACTATCAAAGAAAATCTTTCTTTAAACTCCAGTAATAGAGTCCATATGATATAGCAGGGAAAAAATGTCCCATGATTAATTCATGCCTCACTTGTAAATGATTTTTATCATAATTATTGTGTGTTTGTATGATGCTGGAACCCAAAGTCTCATGCATGCTTTGAACATTTTACCATTTAGCTACATTCCCAGTGCTCATTTTTAGTTTCTTTTGAAGAAAGAAAACATATAACTCTAACAATAGATATTTGAAACATTTATACAGTAAAGTAACATGATAAATATCCCTCCCTCTTCCTTGTTCTGTGTCCTCTCCTGTCCTCTTTCATTAACTTGAACATCATTAATACTGCTTGAATCTATTTGAAGTAGGAATAAAGAAATCTGATAGTGGTTAAGTGCCTATGGGTTCAATCCCCGATTAAAAAAAAAAATCTGATAAAAATTATTCACACTAAATTGTTATGAGAGGACAACAACTGGAAAAAATGTTTAGTATGTGGAAATGAATCACTTAAGGTGGAGATTAAGGAAATAGTGGAGAATCATCTTTGTCAAGGCACTTCAGGATACCCCATAAATCACCCACATATGTAACCACCTTTTGTGCCAGAAACAAAACTTCCTTCCTGCAAAAATATACAAGTTTGAAAAATGAAATAGGATGAACACAAGCTGTGTCTATACAACACATTCAGAGAGAACCAGAGAGAAAAATTGAGTCAATGTGATTATGACTGCTATCTTTCTTGGATTTCTTAGAACATCTAATAATAAATATTCAGTCCATTGTTGTTATAAAAAAAAAGTTAAAATGACCAAGAAATGGAAGTACAGTGGTCATTTTCCTAGACTACTCCTTATATCTGGACCAAAAATATTATCTATTTTAGGTATTCCAGTAAGTACTTAAGAAAAACTCACCACATATGAGCCACAAAACAGAAACTATAGTTAAGAAAACCAGTGAAAAAAACTCAGCCAGCCATGCTATGGTCCTATATTTTACTCAAGGTGGAAATGCAGCCTAATCATGAATATTCCATCTGAATAACAATTATAATACAATGTAACACACTTAAACTTCATATCTTTACTAGGTCTATCTTGATTTATTAAGATCAATTATAATAAATGCATGCTCAACTACAAAAATTCAAAACTGAATGAAGAATCACAAACCAAAAACCTAAACAAGGAAGCACTGTGTGTTAGGAACATATTCACTGTGACACTCAGTGCACACCCAGCTTAGCATTCACTAATGGCCGGATAGAGAAAAAAAAATATATATATATATATATATATCTTGACTAAAAGACATAGTAAAGAGTTTAAAAGAAGTTGGTACCTGGAGCAAAAGAGTTAAACCAAAATGAAAAAATCAATTTTTAAGAGCAAAGTAAAATCATCCAAAGATTGTATGCTAAAATGATTCTAAACAGACAGAAAGCTAGAAAGTAATGCATTTTTAAATGACAGAATGAGCTAGGCATGGTGGTGCAAACCTGTAATCCCAGCAGCTTGGTAGATTGAGGCAGGAGGATTGCAAATTCAAAACCAGACTCAGCAATTTCGTGAGGCCCTAAGAAACTTAGCAAAACCCTGTCTCAAAATAAAAAATTAAAAAACAGCTGGGGATGCAGCTCAGTGGCTAAGTGCTCCTAGGATCAACCATGTACCAAAAATCAATAAAATAAAATAAATGGCAGAATGGGTGAGCTTTATGTGCTAAACCAGATCCTTTCCTCTCTGTCACTCATTCAGTTTTTTATTGACACCTTACAGAATGCTCAGCATTGTGTCAAGTTTTATTGCCACCTCTTTTTTACTCTGGATTTTTTAAAGGTAAATAAGAGGAATGGGAAGAATATCATAAATGAAATGTTATGAGATACTCACCTAATAAAAGCATGTGAAAGGATGAGTATAAGTTGTGTCTCTATGATGCAAAGTAACTCCTTGAAAAGTAGAAAATCCAGTCATTTTCTGATCTGAGTTGTACCAAATTCAGGTAAAAAGCATAAATCTCCTCTATGACACTCAGAGGTGTGTGCATGTGCATATAATCAGATTAAGCTGGCTCTGCCCACACCTGATGAAGTTGAGGAGAAATTTCAAGTTAAATTCTGTTTAGGAGTCCTTCCCAAACTCATATAAGCATATAATAGTATTAGCCAGAAAATCTGAGGAGAAACCACTATCCTTGAGTGTGGTGATGATCACCAATTCCATATCATCCATTCTAAAACAACTTCCAAAGCTTGAGCATGGAGTCTTTCTCCTACAAGATTCAAGGACCTGCACTCATTCACCAGTGCCCAAGAGGCCCTGACCCTTCACAGGGTCCTGCATGAGATGGTAGCCCATGTCTGCCCACCTCTACCTAATGTGACCCATGACCTTTCTCTGTATTTTGAGAAAGCCCCTCTAGGGCTAGGAAAATCTGCTCTTTCCATTTTAAAATCAGCTCAAAATAACTGCTTTTGTCCATCTTTCCTCTTGGTCATTAGTGGATCTAAAAAACAAAAACAGAAAACTCGGTAAGAGAAAACCAGTAAAGATAGCTAAGATTTTTAGAAATACTTTTTTTTTTTTAAGAAATCAAAGGATCAATGATTTTATTTTTTTTTCGATTTATTTTTTTTCTTTTTTTATTGGTTGTTCAAAACATTACAAAGCTCTTGACATATCATATTTCATACATTAGATTCAAGTTGGTGATTTTTAGAAATACTATGAGTACTTTTAATACGAATACTTCTTGCAAAAGTGGAGAAAGGAATGTTTTTATTTTTTCTTCTTTGGTAAATCTGCAATAGGATAAATAGGAAAAGGGGGAGAAAAGAAGTTCAAGATATCAGTTATATATTAGCTTAAAGCATACAAAATCGCATTTTTTTAGTTCCAGATATCTAAATATTTTCAATTCTATATAGATCTATGTAATATTTTCTTCTTAGTAACATATCCTAATTTATTTGGCTAATTTTTTATTAAATTGATTTTTTAAATTATCTGTTGCTTGAGGGTCAACCTCTACCTAGATACAAAAACATATGAATTATCAACCTGTCCTCAGAACCCATTAGCATTTGGAATAACTCTCATAGACATTTCAACATATTCTGCCTACTGTGTTGATCCCACTAGTGTGTAATTAGTGCCTATAGTTGGGCTGTCATCTTAGTCATATTGACCCAACAGGTGAGGAGAAGATCAAAAAAATAATGGAACCCAGATGCCTGGATCAGATTTAACCTTTTCCCCAAACTATCTGAAACTCACGAAATAATTTTTAAATATTTATAAGTGAAAAGAATTTGGTATATTTTTATTCTTCTTGATAGCATCATATATATTTATTGGTATCCATAACAGAAAGAAAAAAAATTGAGAGGAATAAATTTTTAAAAGAAGTTAATTTGTTGTTGATATAAGATATTTTGTTTTCTCTCAAAAACAAAATTATTTTTATAATTTTAAATCTTTTATTTACTACAGAAAGAAAATTTCAATTAAGTTCTACTAGTCTCAAATGCCTGATAATGTCTCCTCCAACTGAGAGTTTTAGTTAATCTGGAATAGGGAGCAGGAATTTTCTCCATCCAGTAGAGAAGGCATCAAACTTCCATCCCAGGGTAAAACAGAGAACAAGAACACATAATCTTTCAGGCTGGGCAGCCCTTTTCTGATGGTTTACAAAAGGGCCTATTTGGTACTCTTGTCGATTTAGACTGATAACCATTCCAGAACCCTTTTTACCAGACCGATACTAACTGCGATCACATGTGCATTTCAGTTTTCTTTTACCAAATGTTCAAGGGATGTTCCAAAACAGCATGAAATATAATGTAGTGATCATTAAATTCTACATTTAATATTTTGGTTGTATCTGAGGGGAGCAAGATCTATCCATGCAGGCCTTAGAAAGGTGTTTTTTGTTCATACTCTCTCCTTTCCCTCATCTTTCTCCCAGTTGTCATTGGGTTCCCTTCAATCACCTTTTCTTTAGGCCACTCTCCACACAAGATACACTATCTTTCTGTCACAAGTCCTGAGATGCAGACCTGGTCTCCTCTGTTCTGCAAACTCCACCACCTCAGACTTGGTTAGGAATTAAAATAAGACGATCTCTGTTTAACCTTCCTCTGAGCCAGCGGACCATGCCAAGAGTGGATATTGTAGGTCAATCAGGACACTCTTCGCCAGCAATGTCAAAACTCACCTCCCTTTTAAATACTTGAAGGTTTGCACGCCTTATCACAGGGAGGGTTTGTTTTCTTTCAAATACAACAGTTTGTTCTTCAGAGCAGATCCCTACTTAATCTTCATGAATGTGTAATAACTTTGACCTCTATTTCTTGTGAAATAATACCTCGAAAATTCTGGCATTAAAAGCTCATGGCTTTTGGGGGATTGGCTAACTTCAGTTAGCATTATCTTCTCTAATTCCATCCATTTACCTGCAAATGCCATGATTTTATTCTCTTTTATTGTTGAGTAATATTCCATTGTGTAAATATGCCACATTTTTTTTATCCATTCATCTACTGAAGGGCATCTAGGTTGGTTCCACAGTTTAACCATTGTGCATTGTGCTGCTAAACATTGATGTGACTGTGTCCCTGTAGTATGTTATTTTTAAGTCCTCTGGGTATAGACCAAGGAGAGGGATAGCTGGGTCAAATGGTAGTTCCACTCCTAATTTTCCAAGGAATCTTCATACTGCTTTCCATATTGGCTACACCAATTTGCAGCCCCACCAGCAGTGTATGAGTGTACCTTTTTCCCCACCTTCTTGCCAACACTTATTGTTGTTTGTATTCATAATAGCAGCCATTCCGATTGGAATGAGATAAAATCTGAGAGTAGTTTTGATTTACATTTCTCTAATTGCTAGCAGTGATGAACATTTTTTCATATATTTGTTGATTGATTGTATATCACCTTCTGAGAAGTGTATGTTCAGGTCCTCGGCCCATTTATTGATTGGGTTATTTATTGTTTTTGTGTAGCTTTCTGAATTCTTTACATATCCTAGAGATTAGTGCTCTATCTGATGTGAGAGGGGTAAAAATTTGCTCCCAAGATGTAGGCTCACTGTTCACTTCACAGTTTGTTTCTTTTGCTGAGAAGAAACTTTTTAGTTTGAATTCATCCCATTTATTGATTCTTGATTTTAATTCTTGCACTATGGAATTCCTATTAAGAAAGGTGGGGCCTAATTCCACATGATGGAGATTAGGGCCTACTTTTTCTTCTATTAGACACAGGGTCTCTGGTTTAATTCCTAGGTCCTTGATCCATTTTGAGTTGAGTTTTGTGCATGGTGAGAGATAGGGGTTTAATTTTATTTTGTTGTATATAGTTGAGGAAGCTTATTCATAGTGGGGTAGGGAGGGGGATCATAGGAGAAATAGATGAACTCTAGATAAGGCAGAGGGGTGGGAGGGAAAAGGAGGGGGCATAGGGTTAGAAATGATAGTGGAATGTGATGGACATCATTATCCAAAGTACTTGTATGAAGACATGAACCAGAGATATGAAATATTTGTGCTCTATATGTATAATATGAATTGTAATGCATTCCACTGTCATATATAAATTTTTTAAAAAAGAACAACTTTAAAAAAAAAAAGCTCATGGCTTTCTTGGCTGGCTTTTATTACAGAGGTCCACATATTGGTTGAAAATGTTCCTGTCTGAGTCGCTGAGGATGAATCTTATCAGGCTCAAAGAGTGTCCCTCTGACTCTCTGACATTCTTGTTTCTCCCTTGACAGCAGATGTGACTTTTACCTGATGCAGATCCTGCTGGCCTCTGTAAATTAAACCCAAGTAAGTTCTCTTTTGGACAACCCCAAACCAAAAAACAGAAGCTGGTTTATATGATCCAGGCATATCTTCCACATCACAGCTCCTGTTACACTGCTAACATAATGAAACAATTTCATAATCCTCTAAGTACTTGAAGAAAAGCATGTTTATTGATCCAAAAGATTATTAAGCTAGATCAGAGGTCAACAAATTTTTTATATAATGTTTTAGAAAATAAATAGTTATGGTTAGGATATGAGGTGTCCCCCAAGAGCTCATGATTAGATGATGAGATCTGTAATGTAATTAGTGGATTAATCCATGAGCTGGATTAATAATTTGAAAGAACTACTATGTTATACGGTCACTGTGGGCAGGTGGGGCATGGCTGCAGGAGGTGGGTCACTAGAAGTCTGCCCTGGGGGATTGTCTCTTGTCCTCTTAGCTCCTCTCTCTCTCTTTCTGTCCTTCCCAGCTGCCATGAGGCAAGCAACTTTCTTCCACTGCCACTCTCCCTCCCATGATATTCAGTCTTACCTTGGTTCCATAGCAATAGAGTTGACCAAGCATGAACTAAATCTCTGAAGTCACAAACCAAAATAAACTTTTCCACCTGTAACTTGTTCTTGTAGATCATTTTGGTTACAGCAACAAAAAGCTTACTAACACATGTAATCTGTCACAGCTACTCAGCGTCTTCCCATTGTATCTTGAGAGTACACATAAACAATATATAAATGAATAAATGTGGCTGTGTTCAAATAAAAGTTTCTTACAAAAACAGATATTGGGCTGAATTCAGCCTACAGACTACAGTTTGCTAAACTTTGCTCTTAATAATTATTCTAGATTCTAAATTTTAAAAGACCTTAGGTTTTCAAATACTACAATCAAAAGAATATGGAGGTAGCTACTAGGATAGATCTATCTACTTACAAAATGTGAACTTAAAAAAATAGGATTTCAATTGAGAAATCAAAATGATTAAGAGAGACTTACCTGCCTCTTTTAAATACTAATGAGCTAATTAGATAAAATTAATAGTTATAGAAATTTATCAAAATAAATTTAATGAAATCAGTTTAATGAATTTCACTAAACTATGCAATCAATTATCAGGGAACACACATTCTTTTCAAGCATTATAGGACTTTCAGACATCCACATCTACCTCTGCCCCACTACTCAAAGGCCTTCCTCCTTGCTTTCTGTGATCTGACTTAGAAACACAGAATGCCTTGACAGCTCTGAGACCTCCCAACTACTTGTCTTCTCCATTAAGGCTGAAAACCAAAACTGGGCCTTGAAAATTCCTATGCACTTAGAAAGCTGTTTAGACTTCCGCCCCACCCCACCCCCCAAAAAACACTAAGAGATTGTCCCTTTTGCTAAACATGTTGAAACTATCCCTTCACCTGAGACAAATTCCTTAAACTCTTATATAAACTTCATAACCTAAACCTCTTGTTTCAGACATACCAAAGTAGAATATCTTTCTCTCACCATCTGTGGCAAGGATCACTACAACACCCTGACAGTATATTTCCTTGAAAAATGCCTTTGGACTGATCAAAAGATATATACAGAGAATTTCAAAACTTAAGAAAACATTTAAAATATGTAGTTCTGTAGTTCACATACCTTCTTTTACAGATGATAAAAATGTGCAGAAAAATTTAGTAAATAAACAGGTCCACTAACTCCCTCAATCCAAAAGTGTCACAATTCAAAAGTTTTATCACAAAACTGAGAAAGTAAACACAACAGGCACATCTCTGTTTTTCTAGTTCCTAGCAAGATAAACAGAGTAGACATTCAAAAAAATAAATATATGGCAAGTACTTGAGAATATTCTCCATTAAACAGATAACAGGAGTGAAGGTATTTAAACACTAAAAATTTCTAGCACAGTCTTTCTCATTTTCATTTGTAATATCCATTATTAGCATGCAAAGATATTTGGCTTTCTTACACTCCAAAGTTATGTTTCACAGCTGTGTTTTTTGTAGCTGTGAAATTTGGTCTTCTGATTACATCTTAGCTGTTTACATTTTAGTTGTGAAATAGGGTTTTGTTTTTAGCTAGCTAGCAAAACTTCTGTTACATCAGTTTCAAAAATTGTCATATCCAAAATAGCAGCTTTAAATATATATCAAAATGTACTTTGATTTTTCATATGTGATGATATCTGCCATGTAATGATTAGTTAGGGTAAATATTTAAAGTGCTTTACTATTTTTCCAATAGTAATCTGTTATATTCTGAATAAAGAAATATCCAATGTAAGAAAAATGGCACAGGGTCTTTACTGTTTCTACATCAATAAAGTACATAGAAAATTCTGTTCTGAGGCAAAGTTCATATGTATATGAGCACAAACAAATATTTTTCCAATGAACAAACTAACCCATGTGTAGCTTAATGTGAGTAGCAATACTCAATTTAAACCAATGTAACTTGCTTAACAGGGCTAAGGGGTCCAAGGTATTGATATGCTAAGAGATGTCCCTGGTCCATCAGTTGGGAGCAGGTGGAAAATGCTGATTCTCAGGACTTATGCCAGTGTTCATAAATCTGATTTGAACACCAACTCAGGGATTCACCCTTACAATGAATCTAAGAAGCATTAGCCCATTATTAGAGATTTTCAGTCACAATTTGGGACATAATTGCAAACTGTGCCTTTAAGATAGGAACAGGACTGGTTGTTCATAAATACTCCATGATGTTTGTATTCAAATTTGTGACATTGCTAGTGTAGTCAAATTTGGGGGTGATAATTCTTACTACCCTAATACTCCATCACTGACACTATATTTGGAAATCCCCTTTTGGATTTGGTAAGACTCACAAATCAGTGTCATTACATTATAGTTTTGCCTCCTTTTGAACCAAAAACAGCTTTTCACACTGATTTTACTTAGAACACTAAGCCAAATAACATTGGGTTCTTTCCAAAATCAAATCCATTTTCAAGTATAAATATTTGCTCTCTTTGGGAGTAATAAAAACATTGGACTGTAGGCTCTAAAAAAAACTAAAAAAGAATTCAAAAAAATGAACAATGGTTGTATAATTGTTATGTGGAAGTGGCTCCTTTAGAGAGAAAAACTCTCACTTTTATGTACAAGTAAGTTCTGGCATTTTTTTTAAACAGGGTGCCCCCTAAAGACTTCACCAATTAGCAGGATAGCCTGCCGAAGACAAGTGGTGCTTGGCTATTGCTGCCTTAGCAAGAAATGCATGAAGTTTACTATTCTGCCCTTCAAAAATGGAATCTTCGTGAAGGAAAGGAGATGTTTCCCTCACCAGAATACAGAAGTAAGCAGACATTACATTTTTCAATAGTTTCAACCCTTTAATAACAAACAAGCTCTATTGTCACAGGAAGGAAGAAAATGGGTCCTTTGTGTGTAGCCAGGGAAAAGGAAGACTACTGGCCCTTGTGAGTGAATTCTGAGGGGTCAAATGTAGGACACTAGATTCTGAGATGGAGGGTACCTTCCAGCCTGGCATATCTGAGGGGTTTCTTGGGTGCTATATGATATTAAAGGATGGGTGCCAAGATCTGAGTTATGGTGAGATCACTCTCATTCAAAAGGATCTTCCTGGCTTAGAGTTCTGTGCAGTGGAACATGGTGATAGGAAACAATGCCACAAGACCTCAGAAGACCAAGACACCAAGTTCTTAAAGGCAAACAGTGGCCATGTGACTTCTTCAAGGACTCTGAAAATCTGCAGAATTCTTGGATAATTCAAAGAAAGGGAAGGGAACATTCTGACATTGTGATATTGAAGTTTGTGCCTATCAAAAATATAAGATTTGGGGCTGGGGCTGTAGCTCAGCAGCAGAGCGCTTGTCTAGCATGCATGAGACACTGGGTTTGATCCTCAGCACCACATAAAAATAAACAAATAAAATAAAAGCATTCTGTCCATCAACAACTACAAAAAATAAAAATTAAAAAAATAATAAGATTAAATCTAGTTCTGATTCAACTCAAAATATAAAACAGCAATGAGAGTGCCTGCATTCCAAGTTTTATAGAGATCATGTCTAGGGTATAGTTTTCAATTCAAGCCTTTTAAAGGTGGTAAATAAATATGCTCATAGGTAAACTGTTGTCAAGCTGGTCAATTTTATGAACAGTGACTTTAGAAGCCATTAAAGTGGGAGAACAGACTGAAGTAGTACAATGCTGATCTGTGGCCTAGAATAAAGTGGTCCAAGTAAGGAAAATGTAGCCCAAAGAATGAGTAATGTGTGATATCCAATTAGTCTTTTAACTATGTTTAGAGCTCCTTCTGAATCATGCATAAAGAGCTATTTCTGCTCTTTTGCATAAAGAACACAAAAGCAAACCAATAGCTGCCTTTCTAAAATTCTTGTTTTTGAAGAGATAAATAAACATGCACTCTAATATGTGGTATCAATGGAAGAAACAAAGAAAGTGATTAAGCTAATGGTTTGGGTAGTTGGATCTGACAATTTACCACCCAAATCTTCTTGGGCAGTTATACAAAGTCTCTCATTAGGATTTAGTATGAGGTATCCCTCAAAAGCTCATGTGTGAGATGATGCAATAAAGTTTAGAGGTGAAATGATTGGGCTATGAAAGCTTTAACTTAATCAGTGCATTAATCTACTATAGGGATTAATTGTGTGATAACTGTAGGCAGGCAGGGTTTGGCTGAAGGATGTGAGTCAATGAGAGCATGCCCTTGGGGTTTATATTTTGTCTGTGGTGAGAGGGCCGCTTCCTCCCCACCCTCATTTCCTGGTAGTCATGAGCTACTTTCCTCCACCACACTCTTCAACCATGATGTTCTGCCTTACTTCGAACCCTGAAGAATGGAGCTAGCTGTCTATGGACTGAGACCTCTAAATCTGTTCTTCTCGAGGCTTTTGGTCACAGCAGCAAGAAAAGTTGACTAAAACATCACTGAATCTCTTTTTATTCATCAGTAGTAATAGAATTGGAGCATTTAAGCATTCAGTAGATGTTAGCTGCTACTGTTTTTAAAAATGTAGTTAATATTAATGAGATAATATGTTAATTTCACCCATAGATTCATAAAAAGCCTTCAGCAAGAAATACATTTGAACTTTATCCTACAGGATGAGTGAAAAAAAAAAAAGAGAGAGAAAAGAAGAACATTCCAGGCAGAGAGAACAACATGGATAAAGTCACAAAAGAGTTAGTATGTGGTCCATCCTGGAATGAAAAGGATTTTAAAGCAATCATATTAAAAGATCTGAGGAAAGTGCCTGAAATGAAGATAAAAATGTAAAGCAGAGCTGTGGTACAGTAGGCCACATAACCTGTAAACAATAAGGAACAATCAAATATTTTAAACCAAAGAGGATGTAATAGTCCTTTTTGTTATTATGTTGAAATACCTTTATGTACACTATGAAGACAAAAAGGTTTACTTACAGTTCCAGAGGTACAAGGTTGTGGGCTGCATCTGGTAAATGGACTTTTTATGGAAGAGTGCTTAGGTGGCTCAGGACATAGCATGGCAAGAAACAGGGTGGGTGTGAGTGTGTGCATGTATCTTCCAGTCTCTCTTATAACGTCACCAAGATGCAGTCATGGGGACCCCATGGTAATGAACTTATCTAATCCTAATCAGATCCCAGAGGCCACACTTCTAAACACCATAGTCATATTAAGTTTCCACTTCCCAATGGGGATTCAATTTCAACACATGAAATCTATAACCCTTTCTATTTGCCAGACACTTTTCATGTATCATGTCATTTTGCTCTTAAGAGACACTGAAGTATAGCAGAGGAGCAGGATTTTGGAAGGATCATCTTGGTACCATGACTGGACTGGTAGAAGACAAGTCAGTAGTACAGGGAGTATAGAACAGGAAATATCTAATGAAAATCAAGCAATACACATCCTGAGAAAGCCACAGAGGATCCTCAGATTAGCAGGTCACTGTCTTTCTTCCTGTTTTTTATACATGCATCTAAGAACATATGTATATATGAGAAGGTCATATAACTGACCCTCAGTCTTCCCATTCATAAAATAAAGATCACAATGGCACGACCCATGAAAAGTGTCTGGGAAGTGGAAAGAGCAGTATAAACATTGCTGTTTGTTATCTTGTTCTTTCCTATTTTATCAATTATTTTCCCCGTTTTGGTTTAATCATTGTCTTCTTCCCTTGGCCAACTCTTTCTACATCACCAAAATTCCAGTTGTAATTCTTCAGGCCTATAAAGACTGCAGAGTTCTTCATTTTTGACTCAATATATTTTAATAGCTTCCTCTTACATTAGGAGAATGTCCAGAGAAAATAGGGTGTAATCTCCGTACAGAAGGAATCATGTGATCTTCTCTGCATTAAAGAAATTCACATTCCATTAGGAGAAAGATGAGAAGTATACAATATAGTAAAATATGATTTGGAATAAAGTAAAATACAGTGAGAGAACTTACAACCAAGCACTTCAATGGCTCTAATTTACAACCCAACACTTACCAAATTTCCTGGGCAAGTTGCTGAACCTTGGCTAGGCAGAAACATGCAATGGTTAGGCACTGATCTGGAACTGAAATGAGTGGTTTCTCACCTGACTCCATCATTTGCTCACTGTTAGCTTTGGATAGATTACTTTACTTCTCTGTTTCTCCAAGATTTAATCTATAAAATGAAGATGATAATAATAGCATTCATTTCCTGCATGTGCTATGTAGATCAAATGAATCAGAACATGTTAAGTGCTTAAAACACTGCCTGGCACAAAATATACAGTTCATAAAATGTTAGCTATTTTAAATATTTCTGAACCTCAGTATCCTTCACTACAAAATGAAGATAGTAATTGTCATAAGCAATCTATTTTATAAAATTGTTGTGAGATAACCTACATGAAATAATTTACGTGAAAGTCAATTGTTGAGTATATAATATACTAAAATGTAATGTTATTTATAATATATAAGTGAACACTTATACCAGTAGCTAACAGACAATTTCTTCTCAAAGTGTCCTTTAGCCATCTTGTAAATAGGAACTCAATTTACAGTCCTTCCTAAAGGCACCAAAACTACAATGAAACCTTTGTTCTGTCTTGCTGGAGTTCTAATTAATTGAGGGAAATAACTAAAAGTATTATTAGTTGTTTTTAATAATTATTTGAATGAGTTTTCTTAGCCAATGAACCTGTGGGCATTGATGACCACATTTTTTAGATGATATTAGAGTAAATACAGGAAATTCAATCTTTTTTAAATGTTATCCACTTGGGATGTCTGTTGACATTTTGCAAAGCAAACCATAAATGTACTTAAACCTATGAGTAAAACATTAAAATTAAAAATCAGCCTATCTTTCCTCCGAGTTCCTTTTTCAAATGGCACAGAGAACTTTACACAAGCTCCAGGCACCTCTATATTAATTCCTAGGGGCAATGGTATTCAGTGCATCAAGCAGCCTGGTCAGGTACTGCTGAGTCAACCCCATTCTGGGACTTAACTTGCTTGTGAATGCAATGCACAGGCCTTGAGATGTCATTATTCCAAAGTTATGATAAGGCACTCACTTATACTGCTTTGCAGGGAAAGAACCAGAGTTTAAAAAGCCAGAGCCACCAATTTATATTATGCTACTGTAACACTCTGGAGCAGAATCTCATTTTAAAAGACAGTGCCTAGAAAAGAAAAGGCTTTACTAGATTACTCCACAATCATGGAATTGGATCCTTTGAAACATGTTTCTTTTCTTTACCATCAGTACTTTCATTTCCATTAGAAATCACAGATGGGTACTAAGATAGCTATTTGTATATTTGTGTTACAAATAACTAAGATAGTTATTTTTAACACAAAGTGCAGCAGTGATCATCTCTTAATGGAAGAACTACCAATAAGTTACTGGATGGATGAACCTGCCTGGCTGACATGTCTTAGCTTGGACATGTTTACTAAATACAATTGCAGCCACAGTGACGAAAGTTAAAAGTGCATGATTCTATATTATGTTATTTGAATATAGAGCTACAAATTAGTTTATTGTGGGAAATTACCACTTTCTCAAAATCTTCAAAGTTCACTAGGAAACAAGAAGCTTGGATATGTTGTAATTAACTGGGAAAATGGTAGATGCTTCTATCAATACTTAGTTTGGCATTATTAAAGAATAAAATCTGTAACAGCAAAGCCCACATTTCACGAAGTGTTTCTGTAGGGGGAATATTAAAATCATAAATAGCAACATGCTTATGTGGTACACATTAGGTAGACTTTTTTCCAAGATGGCACAGAATCTTAACTAAGTTAAAATGTAGCATTTATAACCCTTGATTTATAACCTTTATAACTTCTACCTAAGAATTTATCCAAAGTAAATTTCTAGTGCTCCGTTTACTAACTTTCCCTTCAGTTGAACATTTAGATGAAACTTCTGTTTCTAGAGTAATTTGCTAGAGGGTGATTTTGATTATTAGAACTCAAACTAGGGATGACATTCAAATCTCATGTATAGCAAGTGGATACAATTTTAAATAAATTTTTTAAAAAGCCTGTTCTACAGAAAGAACTAGGATTAGACAACAACACTCCTTTGATCTCAGTGTTATCACTCTTTACAGCTTCTCCACTCTGAACCACCCAGAAGGTAGTCTGTCTGTAAACATTTGTTTATTTCTTTCATGGCCATCTTGCATGTTATTACTGGGACAGCTGCTTTTAACAAAGAGAACTTTCAAATTGCCAGGACAGTACTAGCAATTTTAAAATAAGTAAAGGCTCTAAGTAGCAGATAGTTCATAAACAGCCATTTAGAAGTCATTTAGAATTCCTGTTGCTTTCCCTAATTTTCAGCACACCTGAGAATCACTATGCTCATATCATGGAAGATGATGCTGTCTACCAGGTACATAATAAGCACTCCATAAAATGTGCTCAATTAATAAATGTTGGCAAAATATTATTTAAATTTTTCTGCTCTCTACTCACTTCTTCATGGTGTAAGTGTTGAGTGGGAATTTCCTCAATTCTCAGTAGAAAATCCTTTAAGTGTTCCAGTGTCACAGTAGAGATCTATGAAACAAGGTCACTTCGCAATTCTCCTGCTTTCCCATTAGAGGATCTCAAAGCACTATAGAAACCGCGATTTTCTCCTGTGACATTTTTCCCATCAATGTGCTTCAAGGGCAGTTCAGAGCAGTATTCAAAGCTTGTGTACCTTTTACTATTGTCTGTAAAGGGCCAAGAACCCAGATTCTGAATGTAAATAACAGTGACAAATTATCCCTGATCTCTCTCTCTCTCTCTCTCTCTCTGAATAGGTTTCTCTTTTCATGGGTTCTCCTTCATGCTCTTAGTCTGCTTACCTGTAAGTTGGAGGAGCTGACATTTAACTGCCCACCTTTAACAGATCTCCCGCACCACTCTTCCCTGACCACGTGTAGGCACTTCTCTCTCTAAGTAGATCTAAAGCTGCCTGATCTCCTCCCCAATGCTTTATGGCTTAAGGATATTGCAGCCTTGATGTAGAAGACAAATACACACCATAGCTCTGGGCATACAAAACTATCTATCATCATCCTGCCTCTGGACGTGGCCAGTACATTGTGTGTTTCAGAGAAATTAATCTGGTGTTTAAGGGGGAGAAAGCCATTACAAAATCAGTCTGCGTGCAGAACCTTCCCTCAGACCCTGTAGCAGCATTTTCGACGCCTTTCGCTTCTGTACAGCTAAACTCAAACTTGACCTTCGAGAGGATTTCAAGGAAGGGAGGCTTCCTCCCTTTCTCGCGCCTGCTCCTAGAGCACTAGGAGGCCTCCCTCTGGGAAATAGCTGCCTTGGACCCGAGCTCGGGGAACCGCACGTCGAGGCGCGCGGACGCGCCAGGGAAACCGGAGGCGGTGGCTGCGGCAGAGGACGGGTGGGGGGGAAGGGAAAAGGCTGCGGGAGCGGACAGGAGAAGGTGGAAGGAGGAGGAGGATCTGTCTGCATATGCATGAGGCACCCAGCACTGCCCTCTTCCCCTGCAGCTGCTCGGGTGGAGGCAGAGGAGGAAGGGAGGAGGGGAGGGGAGGAAATAAGGAGGGGGCGGGGTAACAAGAACCGCATCTAAAGCAGAGTCTGGTTTGGAGAACGGAAGAGGTGATTTGCATGGAGCCTGGTGATTGGCTGATGGCTGGAGGCTGGGTCTGAGAGGCAGTCCCTGAATGGTTTAACGAAGGAAATTACAGTATTCATTGGGCTTAAGAAAACTGGGGCGGGCCTGTTCGGTGCAATATGAAATGTGGCCGCCAGGAGGCGCAGTACCCTATCTTTGTTCTGGTTAAAAGCTCCTTTCTCTACCCCCCCCCCCGTCAATCCCCGCCCCCCATACCCCCT
>NW_025999925.1:14669584-14724909 GCF_001458135.2 Marmota marmota marmota
ACTCCTTTCTTCCCCCCCCGTCAATCCCGCCCCCACACCCCCTCCCACAGACACACAGGCAGAAAGTGCAGAGAAACCCTGTGATCCAGTCAACTGGCACTGCCCCGTCTATTAAGAAAGATGAACACTCCTTTTTCTTCCATCTCCTTCATGGGAGACCACTTTTCATTTCAGATTATCACATCAATAAATATTCTTCGAGGAATAAAAAAGGCACTTTGCCAAAAGATAAGAGAATATATATGAAATGTGTGGACTGTGCAGAAAGACAATACACGAAGGCAGGAGAATAGGCACACATATGTAAATACGCACATAATCACCCAGAGAACACAAAACACGAAGGGCAGACAGACGGGACACCCGAAGAGAATACATATCACTCAAGGTCCTCATAGATCGTGCATGTCTCCCACACACCGAGGCACACACCCACTGACCCGCACACACACTCTCTGCCAACACACACATACACACATACACAAGGACCTCAGAAAGGCATCCAAATGCATTCACACTCAATGAGAAGGGTGCCGAGAAAATATTAGAGCAGAATTAAAATGATTCATCCCCTCCCCCTCCACAAATATTCAAGCGGAATGATTCTATTTGCATAATACTCATATGCGCAGGACGCCGCACGGGCAAAAAAAAAAAATGGCTCCATTTGAGGCACACCAGAGAATGCATGTATACAGGATACACGCACGCACGCGCGCGCGCCTGCGGGCGAGACACACCCACAGCCTGTGTCCTCCGCCCACGGGCACAGGCTGAGGACAGATGCCATCAACCGCGCTCAGAACAGCGCTCAGTACAGTTGTCCAGAAAACAGTATTGTGTGTGTGTTGGGGGTGGGGGAGAACACCCTACTCAGCAATGGAAGCACTGCTATAGAACCCAGGTTTTCGAAACACACACACACACACACACACCGCTGTTAGTTGAGTTCAAGGAAATAACAGATGCACAATAGATAACAGTGCTAGAATATGTCATCAGCTTAAACAATACTTTGAAATTACTTCAGTCTGAAGATAGCTATCTGAGGTACTCCTGGGGAGAAAAAAAAAAAAAAAAAAAAAAAAAAAAACCTTAGGAAATGAAAACCTTTTCATTTATTCTGCTTTTTCTTTATTTTTTCTTTTTTCTTTCCTTCTCATATTTGAAGACAGAATAGAGAGAGAATTCCTCTTTCTCCAAAGGAGGATAACTCTGTTTTTGTTTTGCGAACCCATAAGCTTTCCAGTTGATTTCCCAGGGAAGAAGGTGCTAGGGAGCAGACCTCTTTGCAGCCTCCCAGCCAGACAGCACCACAAAAGGCATTATTACACATCCCAAATAAGGAGGGCTGTCTATATATTTACAGATCTGTTCAAATATTTAACCTCTTAACTTGCTAAATATCCCCCTCTTCTTTCTTTCTCTCTTGCAGTCTCCCCTCTCCCCCCTTTTGGCCCTCTCTCCCCTCCTATTCCTTTCTCTTTCTAAAATAGTAGGGATGGAAAGTGCCTTTTTGGAATCCAAAATGTGGCCAGGGGCATTGGGCTTTACCTGACTCCATTTGAATGTCAATTTCGTTTCCAGGCAATTCCTCCCCCCCCCCACCCCTTCCAGCTAAAGAATCAAGTTTGAATCACCAGAGTTACCTTTTTAAAAGTACAAGATTTGGTGTTGCCCCCTCAGTTTTTAAACTGCTTTGGCAAAGCATCCACTGAAGCAGAGGGATTTTCCTTTAGAACTTTCTAGTCCCCCCAATCAGTGATGCTTTCTTCTGCATTGAATTTCCTGCTCCTCAAGGGACTAGTAGAGGAACAAATTTATAGGGGTGAACCTTCCAAAGAGAGAGTTTCAGCAGTGTTTGTCAACCCAACCGAGGCCAGCAGTGAGGCACACGTCTATTACAGGGACCAAGTTGGAATGCAATCACTGTGAATTTCTTACTGCTGGAATCTTTGTGGGGCTAATAAAGTCATTCTGAGGGCCAGTGTAAGATATGAAGCTAGATAGCAATGGACCTTTAATGAAGCAGAAATGTTAGATTTCCCCAAAATTGAGGTGTCTTTATTGGATTCATAAAGGGGGAAATAAAAGTTGTGCCTAGGCACAGCAGAAAGTTGCTGTTGACCCTCTACCTCCAAAGGCACTGTCCATGCCCTACCCTGAAGGCAGGTACTCTGGATGGGTTTGGGTACTTCCAACTCACTCAGGATTCTGCTCTGACACAGCTTAAAGTGGCCTTAAAGGGGCTTTCCATGTCATTCTTGAATTTTTTTCGTAAGGAAAAGAATTAACAAGAAAAACCCGATGACTAAAGTTGACTGCAGAAAGTGAAACATAACTCTTGGCAGATTTCCTCTGGCCTAAAATAATATTTATGTATTTGTTGGTTTATTTCTGGGTAGTGAAAAAAAATTAAACAGTAGTTTGACAAGACAATTAGTTCAGTCGTTCATTTATTTCAGCCTTCACTTTCAAGTGTCTCTTAGCGTCTGAGGTACCCCACCCGGGAGCCGACAGAACGCACCTTAGAAGAAAACAGTTCACTTCAAATGCTTTGCCTCAGCAAACTCAATTTGGGGTTGCATCTCTCACTTTTCCAAGAACCCTGGCCCCGGGGTGTCCTCCAGTTGCTGATTCTTCGGAGTTCCTGAACACACCAGTTTGCGTAGTAATGACCTTTGCTTACTGCTGCTGTTGGGGGCTGGCATCGCTCACCAGGGAAGCTGAATCTGAATCTTGAAGCTGAATCTTGAATCTTGGGTAAGGCGAAAGAGGTAATGTTTTAAAGGAGGCTTACTGAAAACTTTTACAATTGGCAGATATGAGAAGGAAGAAGGCTAAGTGAGTTTCAAAACAATGACCTCCCCCCAAAAAAAGTATGCTTATTTTTTGTGTCCTGGTAGATCTGGGATAAAAACATGGGCGCTGGATTATTATGAGGTGCATTCTATAAAATGCCATCCGTTTGCACGACTGAATGATTGTCAGGACACCCCACACACATACCTCCCATTGCACAAACCTCCTAAGAAAACTGCGGGCTGTTTATGAGTTTTCTAGTTTTTCCTGATCAGAAATGATATTCATCCAGAGACATTATCTAAATCTGCGGAAGAATGAAGGCTGCTTGTCATGCGTCCTTCGTTTCCAGTAATGTGTGCCACCCAATTAGAAGCAATTTAGGCAATCAAGACTGTATGAGAGAAGGGAACGTTAAAAATAGGTTTTCTATAGCCTCAGAACTCTAATTCGGAAGAACATCTAAAATTACATATGTTTCGTTTCTTTATGTAAAGTAAATATATAATGAGTGTCTCCTGTTCGCTCTTTTTTCCTCCATGGTTCCTCTCCCATTGCCTGTCTGCCTTTTGAGAATTCATAACAGAAGTGAAGTGTAAAGTTCACATAAAAAGAGACTAAGGTTGTTAAGAAGTCTGAGACAAAATAAAGGAAAAGAGAGAGAGAGAGAGAGAGAGAGAGAGAGAGAGAGAGAGAAAGGATTTGGGTAGGGCTTGGGACAGCCTTTCCCCGGTTTCTCGGTGTCGGTGATAGTGGTTATCTGACTTTCATCCGCGGTAGCCAGGAAAGTCCCAAGAGTAGAGCCCAGAGATGGGAGGGAGTCCATTACCGGAATCCAGTCGTATGACCCCGAGGCCCCGTGCAAGTCAGGATAACTTGAGCACTCGAGTTCATTTGGAGGGTTAGGAATGCAGAAAAAGAGCGAGAAGGATGTATGAGGGGAAAGGGGTAAGTAAAAGCAGAAACATGTTTCCAAACGTAATGGGGAAAGTACAAATTAAAACAAAATATATATATAAACTCAAGAGTATAGCAGAAGTGAGGATGCAGAATTCGGGCATGTCACTTGTCACCCATTTCCTTCCTTCCCCAGGGTGAATTCCAGGTGTGTCAAAATTCGGACCTGTGGCCAAGTGGCCGACTTCATCTCCTCTTCTCCTTCATCTCCTGTCTCTCTCTCCCAGCCTTGAGGTTTTGAGAGGCGATTTCATTCTCCCGAACTCTCAAAGAGTGCTGTAGAGTGCGGGTCGGAAAACTAAGGAGAGTGAAGTTGGCAGAACTTCCGGAAGTGCAGGGCCAGTGCCTGCACTTTCTGCTGGCGCGGGAGTCGGAGTCTGGTCCTGAGTCCCTCTAGCCGTAGGTCCAAGTTCTCTGCGCATAAGTTTTGCTCAAAGTCAAATGCCTAGACCCTGAACCCTGAAATTCCTGGCGGGGTATTGCAGGACAGAGAGGAGTTGTAAGCTGAGCAGAGTTCTGGGCCCCGAGTGGCAGAGTGCACCCAGGCAGGCAGGAAGCCGCCCCCGAGCTCCGCCAGCGATCCTGCCGTCTCCGGGGTGCTGGAAACCTCCAGAGTGGAAAGTAATCTCTTGGCAGTAACCCTTTTCCAGAACTCAGTCTTCCTGGTGGAGTTTGAGGTCAAAACAAAATTCCCTTCCCAAAGCTTATAATGATCGAGGATGAGTGCAAAAGTGGGGACTTATCTAAGACGTGCCACTGATGTTTTAAAACAAAAGAGGTTCCAGAGGAGGCAGCAATGCCTCAGTTGGGACAAGGTGAGGACCTGTGTCTGAGTTTCTGAGAGTGTGGGGGCCCACTCCATCCCCAAGTGATTCTTCACTGAAGTTTCTCCTAGTGCAATATTCAAATCCTGTGTAATAGCGCCTAATTTATTACCTGTGCATTCTGCTTGTTTGTATCTGATTTATGAACTAAAACCATTTGGTTATTAACAAATTTATCAATTCAAAAATATTTCCATTTTTAAAAGTAATCTTCCCTGTAATGTTGAAATATCTTCTTGAATTTAACACTTCAGAAAAACTGGCTTCCAAAATATTTTGAAAAATTAAATATGTATTTTTACACAACTGAGTTAGAAATAGGTGACATTTTAAAATATATATGTTAAGAATATGCTAAAGAGGTTTTCTGGTTTGATGATTAATATAGATAAGCATTTCTGAATTCGATATCTCTTTATTTCATAATGTCCTAGTATAATGGGGTACAAATCAGAATAGATATTGACAAGCTATGTACCCTTCTGAAAGTTAAATTTGTCCTTTAAATTTCTATTTGTCATGCAGAAGTTCCAAAGTTTAGTATAAATATGAACATTCATACAACATAATATGTTCTTACTCTGTTACTAAAGTTGTCCAGGGAATCTTAAGTTTTTTATCCTTCATAGGTCTCAGTTTTGTAAATTTAAGAACTTGAACAAAGTATTCTACAGTTCAAAAGTTATAGACTTTTTGGAATATTTTATTTCAAAGTATTTTGCAGTTACATAAAATTAAAAGGCAATAATAATATAAAGACTTTCTTATTATTTTATGTAATTAGCATCAATAATATTCTGTGCTTTAGCCATCTACAATGATTCCTTAATCAGATCCATGATCCCTAACAGACTTTGAGTTCATAAATATACATTATATATTAAAAAGAATATTGTGTCTCTGCATATATATCTCATTTTATATAAAGGTGCTCCTATCTTTCACTAGAATCTTAGTGAGATTCTCAACTAAAAACATTTAAGAACCATTGTTTTATACTTGAAAAATTCACAAGAAAGAACCCAGCCACCATCAATGCACTTGCACTTTGTATAAAAGTAATGATTTTTCTAGATACCTTGGAATGCACAATATTTGAAAATCACTAAGCTAAAAGGAAAGAGGTTCTTATCCTGAGTTTTCCTCTAAATAATTAGTGACCTTGAGAAAGAAACCTTATTTCTCCAGTCCTCAATTCACTCTTACAATAAAGAAATTGAATCAGATGAGCTCCAGAAGTCCCTCTGATCCTAGGAGTTCATGAAGTTTTGCATACCGTGCAGTGTCATGTTTGATGGGCAAACATCATAAGCCCATAATTCAGGCAAGAATCCTCAACCTCAGCTTCACTTCTTTGTGATCTTTTTTTTTTTTTTTTTTTGCACCTTACTATAGTTTTTCCTTTACATGGATAAAAAGGTTGATTCTTCAAGTTATTTAAGGGCACCAAATCCTACATGAACTTCTCCAGTGCTGAAAGCATAGCACTGGTTTTAGTTCTAAGAAATGAGTTTCTCAGGAATGGTGTTATCTGTAAGAATTTTATGCCCCTATAAAGAGTTTTAAATTTTTCCTGCAGTTACTGAAGTTGGTAAATTAATACCTTTGATAATTTTATAACTTTTTCTGAAGACAGCTGGTTCATTTCAGCAATTTTAAGACTTAAGAACTATGCAGAAAATACTCTGTCAGATAGTGTCCTTGAAGTTTTCTTTTCTCCAATAACAAAGAATCTTTTCTTACTTCCTCACACCCACCAACCTGCTATATTCCCAATACCCAGGCCCCACATAGGGTCCATTCTTTCAGATTGACCCTGAGCTTATTTACACTGAGCAACAGTTTCAGGAGTCATCAGCAGCAGATTATAATGAACATTTTCTTTTTTCAGTTCAGGCCCAACTCTATGAAATTAATTTCCATTTCAATAATCACAAGACTTCCCTTGGAAATATCATTGACTGCACAAGCCATAGACAGATCAAGTGTAGGTGCTCCATCATCTGAATGGGGTAGGGTTATGTTTTCAATTGGAACAAGGTATTAAGTGATTAAACTGTGCCAGCAGACATAGCACTTTTATGAAGACCTTTTCTATCCAAGTAGGCACAAGGATAGTCAATCCCTGCCCCTGAAAGTCTCTAAGGAGAACTTGGAATGCTTTAGGAAATCATGTTTGCAATTAAAGCACTGGTATTTTTCTTCCCATCACAGAATGAAAGCTGAATCCTGGTTTCAAAACTTCACTTTTTATTATTATTATTATTTCAGTAAGCTGCTTAAGATTCTCTTGCATTCATTGACAGGATTTGGGGTCCGTTCTGCTTTACTAGTCCACAACAATTTAATTATTGAATGTTAGCAAATTACAAGTGACTTAGCAGAGGCACATTCAGAATTCCAGATGCCATTATCTTAATATCTACTATAGTTAACAGTCACAGAAGACAGAAGATCAAACACCAATTTGGGCACCATATTTTGCTTACTTTTTTGCAAATGTAGTAGAAGACTGGTGGGTTATTATCTTATCCAATCAGCACACCTGGCACATGGCTGATAAAAGGAGTAAATTAACAAATGAATGAATAAACATGCAAGGTATTCAATGTCTATTTGACTATTTGGACCTGTGGGAGAAATGGTAGCTTTTTAATAATTATTAGCATGGGTCCCCTATAATACATGCTCTTAAATACAAAATACAAAATAAGCACAATTTATTTTTTAGTAAAATACTAAAAACATGCAACAAATCTAGAATAAAATTCCTAAGCAATTCATTATTATAAATTTTTTTTTCAAAGTCTTCTGACCGAGGGAAGTGGAGGAAATAAAAACCAACTTACTGTATTGCAGGCCAGGAGGTTACAGTGTCACGTGCTGTTTTATTGCTTTGTATAGATTATTTATTCAATACCCCAGGAGAGTCCTCTGAGGCATGGGCTATAATGACCAGTTTACAGGTGAAGACACCAATGCCCAGAGAGGTCAACTCCTTTCTCAATATCATATGATATTGATGACTGGTATATGGTAGAGGCAAGATTCAAATGGAGGCAGCCTAGTTCCAGAAACAGAGCTCTTAGCCATTAGGTAGTACTTCACACAGAACGGTATTAAATTTATGCTAACATAATTTGTTGCAAGTATAAGAATATGAAATTAAAGAATAATTCAGATGAAAACTAGTCCTCTAAATTCCAATGCACTGATTGACCTAGTACTAGTAAAGCTTTAAAACCACTTTTGGCTTCAAGTCTTGTCCACCTAATTATTGTTATTTCATCGTTACTGAGCTTCAAAAATATGCTAAATATTATCTTGTTATTGCTGAAAGTTAACAAAAAACATAAAGTCTTCTCTACTCTTTTGATGACTTCAACATTTAATTAACTTGGCCATTAACTCTCATTAAAGTGAATATCAACCCTAGGACTTTTTTTTTTTTTACCTATTACATGTAAAATTAATCAGAATATCTGTTAGATGGAAATGCTTAATGGAAATCTTCGTAATAGTAGGTGTTCAATAAATGTTTGTCCAATTAAGAAATGAACAAATTATTTACGTACATCTAACAGAAAGGTATCTGCTGGAAAAATGAATTGCTTGCCTGTCTTTTTCCCCTGCAATCACATTTGGAATTGCATTCAGCTATCATTTGAGAAGATGTATTTTCTTTATGTCTGTGTAACAATATAAGTATTAAACATTCTACAAGTTAATTAGATAAAGATGAAGAAAATAACTCTTCATTTGGTTTAGGACACTAATGGGAAAAATCTAATGGGAGAAAAATCTATGAGTTCTGAATATAACTACAGTCTTAGCTTCTCACTCTGCGAAGAAACCCCACTTCATAAAGAAGATTCAGAGAATTAATAAGAACAATGTTGGTAGCATTCAGAACTTCCAAAGCAGTGATAAGTTAAAAGGAAAGTCAAAAATTTTTAAATTGTAGCAAATTACTAAGGGAAACTGCAAAAATAAATTATCTGACTTTAAAGGAAGAGTGTAGAAAAAAACAAAATTAGAAGTACTACATTAATCCATCTGTACACTAAAAGGTTAGATTTTATTGTATATAAATTATACTTTAATAAACTAGACTGATAAAAAAAGAATAATTCAGGAAATTAGCAAGTGCTTCCAAGAATCCAAAGTGTATACTTGTATTGCAAATAGCTACAGGAAAAAAAAAAAAAAAGGGTAACATGGCATGGGATGTGGAGTTAGTTGAGCTGGGTTCACCTCCTTAACTCTGCAAAATTATTGACTGGGAGAACTCAAGCAAGTTACCTAGCCTCTCTGACCCCCCAATTTTTCAACTGCACATTGGTGGTAAATATTCTATGGAATTATAACTCTTAAATATAATGAATACAAAGTAAAGTAATAGACATATAAGTAAATCAAAATATGAGAATAATTATATGGAATATAGGTTATAGCACTAAATTGCATCCTAATTGCTACCTTAGACAAAATTGGTTCTATTTTGAAAATTGAAAGTCCAATATTCAGTTAGGTTAGGCTGTTGTTAGCTGCTTCCATAACACCCCCACTTCAGATTTTCCCAATCTGATATTTTCAGAGAATTTTCTATTACTTTTATTTAATATGAAACCAGTTACATTCTTTTGTATTTCAGAGGTAAATTTAGGAACAATCTTCCTGATTTCACAGAAAGTACTATCTTGGAGGAATTAAAAAAGTCTCATCTGGAGCAGGCCTGGAAAAACAGAACACTAATCATAGGAGGGATTTTGAAGTGAAGGTAGAAAGACTCACCAAGTCATTAATTTTTCTATAAGAGGAATTCTCTCTGTCCATAATGTTTTCCATTTGTTAAACATTTAATATTTACTCTTTTATCAAGTTTATATAAATGGCTTTTAAAACAGTATGGAATGACTTACAATGAAAAGCTAAAGTCTCTTAGCAGATGTGATGGTACTTACATATAGTCCCAGCTGAGGCAGGAAGATCACTTGAGCCTATGAGGTCAAGAACCTGTCTCAAACATAAAACAGAGGATAAGGGTGAGGGAAGGGAAGAAAAATAAAGTCTCTTGTCCCAACTTTCTCTCACTTTTTATTAAAAAAATTACTTTGTTTTAATCTGTTTTTCTTCTGATGATTGGCACCATATTGCTAAATAAGGTTTAGCAATGAAAAATGCAGGTGTATAGCTTACCTGTACCACTTTTGTACTCTTTACCCAATACAGTTATACTATTATATTTACTTTCTATATTGTTTGCAATTTTTAGTTTTTTGAATATTTTTAGGTGCTAGGAATTTAAACCAGATCTTCGCATATGTGAGGCAAGCACTCTACCACTGATCTATAACCCCAGATCTTTTAAATTCTTATTTTGGAATAAGGTTTCACTGTTGAGAGTCTCCCCTGCTCCAAAGACTAACTTCCCCATCCCCCGACAAGAGCCATCCAATGGTGAGCCCTGCTGGCTCACGTGATCCTTACCCACCAATCAGACTAGCCCTGCTGACTCACATGATTCTTACCCACCAATCAGACTAGCCCTGCTGATTCACATGATCCTTACCCACCAATCAGAAAGCACCCCATGCCAACTGTCAAACCCTTCAACCATTAAACTGTCATAACTGTCAAACCACCCCTGGCTCTATAAATATGCAGAGCTGTTCCTCAATAAACCGGTATTTTCTCCACCGATGAGCCTTGTTCGTTCTTTCACTCACTAAATTGCCAAGGCTGATCTCAAACTTTTAACCCTCTTGCCTCATCCGCCAGAGTAGCTGGTATTAAAGGTCTGCCCCACCATATCCAGAATTTAATTGTAAATAATACATTTTCATTTGTATTTTTTGATCCATCAAGCACAGGTAATCTCTCTGTCTCTCTCCTTTCCAATGTGGTCCTGCTATTTTGTCCAGACTGGCCAGGTAACATCTGTTGATTTCACACTTTACTTCCTTCCATTTGAAACACAAATAGTATTTTTTTGTATTTGTCTTACAAAAATCAGTGACATTTCATTGTTTTTTTTTTAATTAATAAAATTTATTTTTCTGTACTTTTTATAAGTTTTATATAAAACTGAGAATAAATATAGTTTTAAAATTGTGGGACAAAGCAAATTTTATATAATCAAGATTATATTTCCTTTTGTGCAAGATTTTTGTTTTTCCTGGAATTTCCTATTACTTTCTTTCTTTAATTGTGTCATTTTTGCCTCCATACATTTCTTCAGATACTTAAGAATAACATCAAATGTTTTAAATCTATTATTATCTAAATACCTCACTTAGTGGGCCTTCTTTTATTCTCCAGTCTTAACATACTTGTCTCCAAACTTTCCATACAACAGATAGGCCACAGCATGCTTTCCTTACTTTCTTGAGGCCACAGCATGCTTTCATTACTTTCTTTGGGTTTTAGCCAATATTTTCTTTATGGGATCATGTCATTCTTTCTTGGATTACCTATTTTTTTCTCCCCCTATTTTGTTCCAAAGATTGAACACATGGAAGGCAATTTTTCAGGTTTTTTTTTAATTGCCTAAATATGTTCTTTATTCAATTTTTAACTTTATCGACAATTTGGCTGGGTATAGAATTCTAGGTTTAAAATAATTTTCCTCTGAATATTGACCCCCCCCCCCATATTTTGCAATACCTGATGAGAAGACTGATCCATTCTGATTCTCGTTCCTTTCTGAAAGTTCAGGCTTTCATTCCCTCTGGAAGTTTATATGTCCTTCTCATTATCCATAGCTTTCTGTAATTTCAAATAATATACCTAATGAGCTTCTGTATCTTTTCGTTGCTGTGAAAATTCAGTAGATAATTTCAATCTAATTACACGTGTCCTTCAGCTCTAAGAAAAACCCTGGTATTTTGTCTAGTTTTTCTTGTTAGCAATCTTTTCTTTCTCTCTTTCTGAAATTCCAATTAATTGAAGTTAGACTATAAAATTAATGTTCTTTCTTGCATTTCCATGATTTTCTTTTTAATTTTTTTTACCTTCTTTGAAATTTATCTGATCTTGTTGCTCATCCTTTCAATTAATGTTTTTTACGTCTGATAATCACATTTTTAAATACCAAGAGCATTTTCTTGATCTATAATTTTGATAACAATATACAGATATTCATATAAATACATATGTATATGCATCCTGCCCTTGTTTTATTGACACATTTTGTTGTCTAATGTCTTTGTAGCATGAAATATATATATATATATTTTTTTAAATTTTGTAGTAGTAGTTATTGTTATTCCTGAGTTATCTGTTTCCTAGAGAGTGTTGCTATCTTTCTATCTCTCTTTTTATATGGATTGTTCTCTTGACCTTTCCTATTCATATTTCTGACATTCATCAAATGAATAGAGATAATTGATTTCTGTTTATAATTGGAAAATAGTAAAATGGCTAACTAGTGACTCTCTGAATATGGATAAAGTCCTATTTACTGACAGTTCAATTAATGAAATGTGATTGGGATGCTAGTTATGTATTAAGAATCAGAGGTAATCATCTGGAGCATCAATGCAAGCTTCTCTGGATCCATTCTGACAATCTAGAGAAGATCCTTCATTATATTTGCATAGGAAGTGGTACAGTTGCCTAAATACTATATACTGTCATGGAGGCATTGATAATTTCATAAGCAACTAATGAACACCTGACTTTGGTTACACTTGTTACTTCTACACTCCCTCACCCCTGATGACTTCTGAGTCCTCCAGGGTTCCATAAAGCACATTGTTGCCTTCTGGCTGCATTCATTTCTGGCATGTTCTAAGTAGTGGCTACTTCACCCCTTGTTTATCAGTTACCACTCCTCCATCCAATTTCCAACTTATAGAACTTCTCAAAATTTCTCTTTTGTTATTATTATTTCTGAATTTCTTGTCTTATACCTTTATATGTGGTTTACTATAATTTATTGATGTTTTGGAAGTGTCAGACTGCTGTTTTGAACTAACAGCTTATGTTCCAAAAATTTAAAAACCTTTTAATATTGCTTTTACTTTACTTACTTAACATTATACCGTCTCGCCCATGACCCTTGCAGGAGACAGAAATGGGGTTCCCCTAGGTGAAGTGGGCTGGCTGAGAAATAAAAGCTAAGAAAAATGGAACAAGGAGAAAACCACAGGGCACAGAAAATATTTTTAGAAAGTGGGGGTGAGACGTGCTAGTCAATCTTAGGGATCAAGCTTCTACACTGAAAAAGCAAAATGGAGCCAGGACTTGCTTTATTTATATTGGAGGACATCAAAGGCAGGGATTAGGTTTCATGGGTGGAGTTTTGCTTCCTGGTGTCTTGCAGTCAGCAGGTTGATTGACATCTTGGCAGGTTAACCCTTGTCAGGTGCTATGTGGGATCTCTGGCATAGCTTGAAGGGGAAGTTTACCTGCAATACCTGATTAATTGCTTTTTTGTTATTGTTGTAATTTTTAATCAGTCATGAATCTGAGTTTTATTATAAGATAAAGTATAAGTTTCCTTTCATTCTAAAATAGTCTTTGATTTTATGGATGACCTAATATAACTCTTTTTAAAATTTATGTTTCATAATGTAAATTGAATATGAAAATGTGAAACATTTATTTCTGAGGTCCTATGTTTAATGTTAAAAGCCTAGCAAATACAACTTTTATTTTATTGAAATTAATTTATCTACACATCTTTAAAAAAATATCTTGAAGAAACTAGAAAATATTACTTGTAGTAAAAGCATATACACCAACAATTAGTGCTCCATTATTAGATATAAGTTTGTTTACAAAAACAAAATGGAATCTTAGATCCTTCCTCAAAACTATTTTCAATGCCCTCACAATGATCAAAGAATTATACCTAATATGACAAATGACACATGTTCTTTGACCCTAACTCATGGATTCACATTACAGATCAGCTCCACAGGGCCAGCGGTCACATCTGTTTTTCAATGTTGCATCTCCTGTGCCTGGCATAACTTTTGTATATTGTGGGTCAGTTGATAAACATATGTCTAGTAAATGTTGAGTGCATATGTGTCCCGACAGAGTTTTGAACCTGGTAATCAGGTTTGGGAAATTAGATGTATTTGGATGTATTAGGAATAAGGGTCTGCAGTATGTGATAAGTGTCATATGGGTCCCCTAAGCGAGTGCAATAATAGGCATTCAAAGGAGGGAAAGATTGCTTTAAGCCAAGATGATTGGAATATCCAGCAGAAAATAAGGGATAAGATTTTGATAGGTGGGAATGAGAAGGGAAGAGCTTTACATGGCATAAAGGACTTAGTGCAAATATTTTATAAGCTGGATCTTATTTTGACTTAAGTCAATATATTTAACTTAAAAACAAGAATCCAAATTACAGGTTTTAAAAATAATAGTTTCCTAAGGAACCTCCAAAGGCAGATCAGATTTTGCTTTCTTAGATCAACTCTATATAAGGCATGCTAAACAGACATCTGGTGGTTTTATAACTATATTCTTGTGGCAAGGTAAAAAGAGTTTCTTACCATATCTGCTTGGCTTTGAAACAGAATTAAAATTTAACATTAATTCAATATGCAAAAATCCCTTATTTGTGGCTGATTGTCTTTGTTGGAAGTCAGGACAAACCTCTCATTTTTGATTATTTTACTGTTTTGGCAATTTTGACTCATGGGCCTTAGATTTTCTTAATGAAAACAGAGTACCTGGATATTTTGTATTGTTTACAAACATCCAGGTGTTTGCATTTAGATCAAATGAATAACAAAGTAGATGAGACAAAGGTAAGTGAACTGGGCTAAAATTCCCCAACTGAGCTGTCTGGGACAGATTGTGACACTCAGGGGTGGGTGGGCACTTGTGATGGTATTATCCTTGACCTCCTTCAGAGCAGAGATTTGGAAGTCACCATTAACTCCAATCATTCTGACAAGAGAAAGCAGCGTTTCAAAAAAGTCAGAAATATCCACAGCTATTGGAAGAAGAAATGTAAGCAGGCAAAGAAAGGGAGTAAATAATATTAAATTAGAAATGGTAATAATAGTCAAGCACTCTAGGTTATTCATGGCATTAATTCACTCACAAGAACAAAAACAGATGAATGAAAGCAGAGAGGGGGAAATTTTATTTTCTTAGAAAGTTCTGATCTTAACATGACCTACCACCTTGCCCTCTATTGTTCAAGAGGAAGTGTGATGAACAGGGCTCTCTGCCTTACTATTATGTGGCTCTGAAGTCTGAAGTCAGCCTTGCTTCAGCTTAGGGATAGAAGAGGAGTACACTGAGGTATTCAGTGGAAGTTCCACAAAGATAGTCAGATGAGGAGAAAAGCTTAGAGGCTTTAAATGTTTGGATGTTGAATACTCAAAATATTACTCAATGCAAATGCTATATTTCTTTCTAATTTTTTTTTTAGTTGTTGACTTATTCATTTATATATGGTGCTGAGAATCAAACCCAGTACCTGACAAATGCCAGGAAAGTGCTCTACCACATGCTATATTTCTTTCTTTCTTTTTTTTTTTTTTGGTATTTTTTTTTTAGTTGTAGTTGGACACAATACTTTTATGTTATTTATTTATTTTTGTGGTGCTGAGGATTGAATCTAGGGCCTCGCACATGCTAGGCGAGCGCTCTACCGCTGAGCCACAACCCCAGCCTATAACATGCTATATTTCTAACGCATAAAACTAGGATGATATGTTGTTTTTCAAATGATTTGTAAGTTATAACATGTTAAGTCATCTCCTAAAATGATACATCATGCCCTTTAATGGAATGAAACATCAACATCTTGGTAGCAAAAAGCACATTGGAAATGTGGCCTGGCAAGAATCATCTGTGTGAGGAACCACACAGACCAGAGCTTTCCAGACAGCTTTCATGTTGCCAGATACATAGTAGAGACTTGGTAAATCCCTCTCATAATTGGTTATGCTTTTTAGTTTTTATGCCTTTTAGCTTTGTTCTGATTTAATATTGTCCTCTCCTTTAATGACCTAGCTTAGTTCTATAGCTCTAATCGTAAAGATACAAAATGTGTCATTTACAGCTGTCACATGGAGAAACCACATGCCATTCAGGACGCATATCAGCTATGTAAATCCATATTAAAAAGCAAAATTATATAAATGCTATAGTGGAACCCCCTATTACAAGGCAATATCTAAACTGCCTAGTCATTTTAAATATCAAAGATTATGCCTTATTTTTCTTGTCAGAATCAGGGCTTATTGTTGCTCTAAAACATGTAAATCAAAATTCAGAAAGATAATGCAAACCAATGGTAAAGCAGAAAGAAATCATTAATAGCTGCTTTTAAGCTGGGCAGGTGGGGCCAGGCGCCTGCAATCCCAGTCACTCAGCAGGCTGAGGCAGGAGGATCGCAAGTTCAAAGCCAACCTCAGCAACTGACTGAGACCCTCAGCAACTTAACAAGACCCTGTATCAAAATATAAAATAAAAAGGGGCTGGGCATATGGCTCAGTGGTTAAATGTCCCTGGGTTCAATCTTCTGTGCAAAAAAAAAAAAAAATCCCCAAATAACAACAACAACAAAACCTACTTTTTAAAGTTTCAACCTCTCTCAAAAGCATCAACTTTTTAAATGTGATTCTGCAGTGTTTCTTTAACATCACTGAAAAGACAATTGCTCATTTTGCAGAGCCTACCCAGCCTTTCCCATTCTTATCCCACTTATTTTTCACTCCCCACATGCCTATGTCCATCCAACACCAAATTGATTATCTAATAGTCTGTTTTAGACCAATAGTTTTGTTTGTTTGTTTGTTTGTTTTAGACCAATAGTTATTTTTTTTCCTTTTGGCAAAGTCAAATAACAATAAAAGTTTGTTTTGAAGTTTACAGCACTACCAAAAACCATACTGATGTATGAGCACTGCTTTGGTGGCATGCAGGCCTCCAGAACAGCTCTGCTGTTGTCAGTGATGGAGAGTCTCTGGGCAGGAACATTCTGAGCCCCCACTTGTAAAGGAGAGACACCTGGGAAGATTATGAGAGCATTTGCAGGCTGTACATAGTACTAAAAGCTCTTCCGAATCGTTCCACTGCTGCTCTAGTCGGTAACAAATTGAAGCACTTTATAAAATTTGTAGCTCTTCAATAATTTTGAATCACTTTAAAGTGCTCATGCTCCAAACCATAAAGTCTTTCTTAACCACTGCAAATGTATAAAAGGCACATCATCAAAATGACAGTAATCAACTCCTTCAATTTTAGGTATGAAATTGTTCTATGTTTTTTTTTTTATTTCCTTGTTTTTGTTGTTCACCAACTGCAAAAAAAAAAAAAAATGGTCATAAGGACACAGTGTACAAAATCTCCATTTTCAACAGTACCAAGCAATCAAATTCTAAAAGCTTCTTAGATGAATAAATATTTTAAATATTTTATTTTAAGATATCCTAAGACAGATTTGAGTATGTGTGTGTGTGTGTATGTGTGTGTGTGTGTGTGTGTGTGTGTGTGTTTGTAAAACATCTGTCCAGGATCCTAAATGAACTGATATTTAAAGATATAAGACTCTGCTAAGGCAAGTCTTTGGGAATGCCCTTGAAATAATATGTGTCATGTGGTCAGAGGAAGTAAAAGTAGGAACCAGATTATGCAGTTAAAGGAGCCCAAGTTTTCTTGTGAGTTTAAATAAATTTCCTATGGCTTACATCACTGACCAATGAGCATTGAAACATTGTCATGTTGACAGAGTTTCCTATAGTCTTCAAATTGTTGAATGGATTCCATTCAGATAAGGTCCTTCTAGTTAATGGATCATATCAATTCTAGTTAAACTTCTTCACAGCCAAACCAAATAAAACCAAACACTGGTTTCTCCATGAAGGTGTCACACCAGACTCATCCAACAATGTCTTCTATTTCCTAGGCTGACTGAAATGATCTATCTTTCCTTCCTTCCTTCCTTCTTTCTTTTCTGATATTGGGGATTGAATCCAAGGCCTCATGCATGCCAGGCAAGTGCTCTACCACTGAGATACATCCCCACTCCTTTTTATTTTTTTTATTTTGAGACAGAGTATCACTTAAGTTGTCTAGGAAGACCTCAAATTTGTGATTCTCCTATTCAGCCTCCCAAGTAGCTGGGATTACAGGCCTGCACCACCATGTCCCACCTGAAATTATATTATAGAAATATGTCCAATATTCTATTCCAATTTTAGCATAACTCAAGTTTACTTGAAAGCATGCATAAAAATGAGTGTACCTTTACAAATTTGAGGATATGTAGACATCACTTCAGTCCATAGCTCTAGCTCATACTAATTGGCTCTACCATTCACATGGTTCCCAACCTGCAAGATGGCTGGAAAGCATGAGAGAGCCCTTGAATATTTGAGAAGCAATAAATACCTCTGCCACAGGTTCTGCCCTAATCAGCAGATGCACGGCAGTGATTTTTAAAAATCATGCCATGTGTTCATATAGAGCTTCCTTTTATGTCTAAGGATGTGTGTGTGTGTGTGTGTGTGTGTGTGTGTATACACATACACATATCCCCCTGCCCCAAACATAGCATGGTTGAAACTTAATTCTCCTTTCTATATTCAGTTGTGGAATAAGGAAAAAAATTTTTTTTTCCTCTAAAGGAGGACTTAAATTCATATGATAAGAGCAAAATACAAGCCAGTTCTCATTCTTTTAAGTGCTAGTAGGTTAAGCTCTCATTCTTTTAAGTCCTAGCCGAAGGGTTATGGCTTCTTCACACTGCAGGGAGACTGTTGTGTACACCCACTGCAAAGAAGGGGAATGAGACTGCTCCTACAACCTGTGGGTCCCGGAGAGAACCTGGCCTTCCTTGTCCAGAGGGAGGAGTGGCATTGTGAGCAGGTGCAACAGGCTCAGCTTGTTCATGTAAGAGGATGCTGAATGTAACCTGATTCTGAACTAGAATCTGCCTTGCCCAAACACACACAACTTACCATTCCTATGAAAATATATAGCTAAGCAACCAATAGCACCTTATATTTCAAAAATGGTATTAGGACCTTAATTTAAGTATTTATAATCCAGTTGCTTCAGATAGCTTTGTAGTTAAGGCCTGCATGCTTCAAATAATTTAAGGGACATTTTACTAATAGAAGAAAATCCCTTGACAAAAGTAGTATTTAGTTTTGGACCTCAGAACCCAAAATAAAATCAACAGGGAACATTCACCAAGCCAAGATGGATGTTATATTTCTTGATCAAAAAAGAGAGTATTGGGCTGGGGCTGTAGCTCAGTGGCAGGGCACTTGCCTAGAAGTATGGGTTTGATCCTCAGCCTCACCTCATAAAAATAAACAAATAAAATAAAGGTATTCTGTCCATCTACAACTACAAAAAAATAAAAATAAAAAAAGAGAGAGAGAGCATTGATTTTACCAGGTTTAAAAGCTTGATACAGAAGAAAGACAGGTAGTAAACTGCTCCCTGTGGTCCCCTGTGAATTGGTGTGAACCCAAGAACATATTAGGAAACCACTGTTACACAAACTGCTGAAAGCCCTAGGGGTTCTCAACTCAGGGAGAGTTGCCTTCCTCAGAGGCAGCTGGAAATGTGCAGGAGTGCTTTATTGTTGTCTTTGTTTTTCAGTTATGCCAGTTTTTTTTTTAATTGAGAGCAGAAGGATCTATACAGCAATAGTGAGTGGGGAGTCTGAGGTACAAAATATCTGTTAATATTGAGATAATCCTACAATAAAGAATCTCTGCCAAAAATGCCAACAGTGTTCCAATTGAGAAATACAGAGCTGAACAAATACAAATTCAAATGTTTACAATAAAAGTAAGAAAGTGCTGATTATTCTCTACATTTTTCCTCTGATGAAGCAGAATTCTCCCCATCATATAACCAAGAAAAATATAGACTAGCATATATATATATATATTTATTTATTTCACATTTAGAGGTAGAAGAAACTTGAAACAAATCAAAGACATGTTAGTTTTTCTTCAGATTTTTAAACAGAAATCTTAGACCTCTTCCTTTTTCTGAATGATGCAATCAGTCCTAAAAGCATCAGGTGGGCGCTGCACCTCCATGATGCACCACAGGAAGTTGGACAAGTCAAAGGTCATAGAAGTCAGCCTGAAAAGTCTTCCACTAAAATCTGGGATAATTTGAGCATCAAAATAAATAATGATAATAATAGAGAATAATTCATATTATCAACATGAGTCCATGTGATATAACAACTTATTTCTTTATCTAAAGAACCAAGGGTACTTGTATTTTTTCAAGTTACCTCTTTACAAAATACTTATTAGTTACAAAGGGATAAAGCACATCTTTACAGAAGCAACATTGCCTTCATCAAGGGATTAATGTGAACACCATCCACCTGTTAATAGGATACAATTAGAAAAGCACACTGTTACTTGTGTAATAAGCCTGCCAAAGTGGAATAGCTGGAATTACACATAAGAAAACATCAAGCAGTTACAAACTAAGGATCATCCTACAAAATAACAAGTATACTGTGTTCAAAATGATAAAAGCCATGAAAGCCAGAAAAGATTAAGGAGTTATTCCAAACTAAAGAGACATGACAACGAAATTCAATTCTGCACCCAATCACCATAACATTAATTGGCTGTGACCTAAAGTTGATATAAAAGTCAGGTATCAATATAAATCCCTGATTCTGAAGACTGCATTGTAATTAAATAGGGAGATACTCTTCTTTATCAGGAAACACACAAATATATTAATGGTTAAAGAGACAGCTTGTAGACAACATGTCACGTGGTTTAGCAAACTTTAAAAATACTATTTTTTACTAACTCTGCTGTATGTTTAAGATAGTTTCAGAATAACTGATAATGATAATCTTTCTTTTTCTTGCCTTGTTATAAATCAGGTTGTTTACTGAACTTAGGACTCTAGTAATAGAGAAAAAAAACCTTAGTTTTCACCACCTGGTTCTTATAGTCTGCAGGGTAAACAAGAACTGAAAAAGTAATTATATGTGCAAGAGAGGTAGTTGTTTAACTGTAGAGTTCAAGAAATCCACCCTGAGGAGCCCTTGCCTAGTATGTGCGAGGTACTGGGTTTCGTCCTCAACATCACATAAAAATAAATAGATAAAATAAAGGTATTGTGTCCAACTACAACTAAAAACAAATTAAAAAGAAAAGTAAAGAAAGCCAGCCTGAGAAGGTCATCTTTATAGTAAGATGCAAAGATGCACAGGCTCAGTTGGGGGAGGGTGAATGAGTGTGTGGGTGTACATGCAGTGGGGCAGGGAGATTTTGGCAATAAAAAATCACTGGTAATGATGGAAATGAGATAACTGTGTAAAAATAAGTAGATACACAAATAAACTGAATTGCCTAGGATATCCATCATCAATCCCAAAGGACATTAAAGTACAGATTCCAATAGAGTTTAATCTTCTCAATAAGTAATTAGAATGAATTATTTGGGGATAAAAAGTAAATTAAAGTTTGAAAGAAAAAAATATGTTATGACTTTTAAAAATAGTTTTAATTGTAGATGGACACAATATCTTTATTTTGTTTATTTACTTTTATGTGGTACTGAGGATTGAACCCAGAGCCTCACCTGTGCTAGGCAAGTGCTCTACCACTGAGCTACAACTTTAGCCCTGTAATGACTTCTTGATTTTAAATAACTCCTTCAACTAAAAGAAATTCAACATATTTTGATGTTGAATTTTTCAAACATTATTAATAAGGAAAAGTGGGCAGAGAGTTGGAGGTGTGGATCAGTGATAGAGTTCTTGCTTAACATGTGAGAAGTCCTGGGTTTCATCCCCAGCAACACACACACACACACACACACACACACACACACACGAGAAGCATTGCTACTATTTTACACCTGGAGAGACAGAAGTAATGATTTGCACAAATTTGCATAATTTTTTAGATGCAGATCTTGGATTACATGCATAATTTCTAGACTCCCATTGTAATGTTTTTTAAAATTACATGAATTGAAAATATATCAGTCATGTTCATAGACTTATGATATGAAAAAAAAGGAAAATATTTTGTACTTCTTTCAGTATAAATACAAAAATAGAATTCAAGAACATCACTGAGTACTCAGAACATATATATTATGACTTCATCTGATCAATGTCAACTTAAATTTTATTTTCCCACTGTAACTTCACATTATTTCTCTTCTTAGCTGTTTTATTTTTTAATGACTAGTCTAAGCAATTTCAGACCTTTCTCATTCATTCTCATACATAAATGAGCTCCTACTTCAGTGCCTCTTATTTTTAGTCACATATCCCTTTAAGAATTTTGTAAAAGATGTGAACCTTTTACTCCACAGGTTTTTACATATAAAAACATCTACTTAGAATTTCAAGGAGTTTGGTGAGCAACCTCTCTTCTCAATGTACCCTAGATTACAACCCCCCTGATATGTGTACCAACCACAAATTCTTTAATTTTATTTTCATGAAAACCCTATATAGAAGGTGCTGGCATCCACCTGATACAAGAGAGGAAACCAGGCCATATCAAATAGCATAGCTAGGACTTGCGTCCATGTGTCTTGTCTTTCATAAATTCTTTTGTCCACACATTCTTATAAACAAAGTCGCCCTCAAAGTTCTTTTACCTAAACCTAGAGTCTTATTATGACTTTGGTTTCATCCCTCCAATCAGCTTCCTCCATGTGCTAAATTATCTAACCATTTTCCACCCATCTGATTAAAAAAAAAAAAAAGTAACCCCCTCAGAATGCTCACAGAATTGTTATTTTAATAGCTACTGTATTACTAGATATTCCCTGCAGTCAGTTTCCTAAAACAAACAAACAAACACACACAACAACAGAACCAATGTAGCTTCTAAAGTCACTGGAAGGAAGAGTGGTTCCTTTGTCCCGAGCTTCTGTTTGTACCTATTAGGCTGATGATAAACTAAGAATTTTGGGGCTTGGCTTTTAAATTCTCAATGTCCTTCCTTCTTGTTTACCTCCTTGATAGCAATGTATCCTCCTCTCTAGACCATTTCTGTGACTTTCATCCTCCCTCATTATTAAAGAAATTTATATTGTAGTTATGTGACTGGTTATAAATAACTGAAATTCAGGAAGGCAAAAACACTAAATCTGCCTTTTTTTTCTTTTAGATTTGTATGTCTAAATGTGAAGTTAAAATTTTCACTTTCTTGTACGTCTATGCATTAGAAGGCAGATGGACAAGTTTATTGTTGCTATTTGCTTATTTGGCTGATTATTGAAGCAAGAGGGAGAAAGAGTTTAAATCCAGAAGGGGGATATACCCCTTTCCAATTCCCTCTTTTTGCTTTAATAAGTACATTTTAATAGTTTGATGAGCTCTTTCAACTATGCCTTGTCCCTGTGGATTGTATGGGATTCCTGTTATATGAGTAATGCCAAATGTTGAGCAAAATTGTTTAAAAGAGGTAGAAGTATAACCAGGGGCATTATCTGTTTTTAACTGTTTTGGAACACCCACAGTGGCAAAATTTTGTAAGCAATGAGCTATAACATCTTTAGTTTTTTCTCCGGCATGAAGGGAGCCCATCAAAAATCCAGAAGAAGTATCAACTGTAACATGCAAATATTTTAATTTTCCAAATTCTGGCAAGTGTGTGACGTCCATCTGCCAAATATGGTTAGGTATCAATCCTCTAGGATTGACTCCAAGATTAACTTGTGGTAAAAAGGTCACACAATTTTGACATTGTTTTATTATTTGTCTAGCTTGTTCCTTAGTTATTTTAAAACGCTTTTGTAAAGTATTAGCATTGACATGGAACTTTTTATGAAAATTTATAGCTTCTTCTAGTGTAGAGAAAATATGTATGTCATGTGTAGTTTTATCTGCTAAATCATTGCCCAAACTAAGGGCTCCAGGCAATCCTGTATGTGCCCTGATATGTCCTATAAAGAATGGATCTTTTCTGTCCCAGATTAGACTTTGTATAGTGGAAAGCAAAGAGAAAACAGTAGAAGAAGGGGAAATCCTACCAGCATCTTCAAGAGATACTATAGCATTAACTACATACTGACTATCAGAAAATAAATTAAATACAGAATCTTTAAACATCACAAAAGCTTGTAAAACTGCATTAAGCTCTACCTTTTGAGCTGATTGTTTGGGTACTAAAAATGTAAAAGTTTGATCAGGGGTAACTACTGCTGCTGTACCATTATTTGACCCATCAGTGAATATATTTGGAGCATTCATGATAGGTGTTTTTCTTGTCATTTTTGGAAAAATTACAGGATGCAATGACCAAAAAGACAATAAAGGATTAGATGGTAAGTGGTTATCAAATGAAACATTAGATTTGCACATGATTATTGCCCAAGTATTTAACTCATTAGCTAACTCATCAATTTGATTCATAGTATATGGAGTAATAATTTTATTGGGAGAAATTCCAAACACTCCCTTTGCTGCTTTTATTCCTTTGAGTATTAATTGTCCTACAGCCTCAGGATACCTAGTAAGAATAGTGTTAGGAGAATAAGATAAATGTATCCATAATAATGGACCTTCTTGCCAAAATACTCCTGTAGGAATATTTTTTGTTGGTAGTACAATAAATAATAAAGGCAAACTTATATCAATTCTATCCAAATGCATATTTTCCATATATGTTTCAATGATTTTTAATGCCTTTCTTGCTTCAGGCGTTAACATTCGGGGTGAATTTGGATCTGATGGACCTTTTAGGATATCAAATAAAGGTCCCAACTCTCCTGTTGGTATACCTAAATAAGGCCTTATCCAATTTATGTCTCCTAATAACTTTTGAAAGTCATTAAGTGATTTGAGTTGATCTACTCGTATTTGAATTTTTGGTGGACGGACCATGGTTGAGGATAATAGAACTCCTAAATAATTAATTGGAAAATTTAATTGTACTTTATCTATTGCTATCTCTAGATTATAATTTTTTAATAAGTTTGTAAGTGTGGCATAACATTCTAGCAATGTGTTTTTATCTTTGTGTGCTAATAATACATCATCCATATAGTGAAATATTTGTAGTTCAGGATTTTGATTTCTAAGTGGCTGGATTACTTTGTTAACATAAATTTGACACATAGTTGGGCTGTTAGCCATCCCTTGAGGGAGTACTTTCCATTCATATCTCTGATCAGGACCTTCATGATTCAGTGCAGGGATAGTAAATGCAAAACGTGGACTATCCTCAGGATGAATTGGAATTGAAAAAAAACAATCTTTAATATCTATAACTAAAACATACCAGGTTTTTGGCAAAGCAGACAATTGAGGAATCCCTGATTGAGCAGGTCCCATAATAACCATCTCATTATTAATGGCTCTTAAATCTTGCAATAATCTCCATTTACCAGATTTCTTTTTGATGACAAAAATGGGAGTATTATGGGGAGATACAGAAGGTTGTATATGTCCTTCTGCTAATTGTTGTTTGACCAGGTCATGGGCTGCTTGTATCTTTTCTTTAGTCAGGGGCCACTGAGGAACCCATACTGGTCTTTCTGATTTCCAAGTAATTTTTATTGTCTCAGTGGCCCTTTCTGAAAATCCAACCCATGTCTGTCTGTTCCTTGATCTATTTGTATTGGTGCTGCTATACCTTGTTCTTGTTTTTCTAATCTTTTTCCTTTCCTAAAACCTTGTCTAGTCATAATAGTGGGTGCATTTTGGTTGATGTTATTTGTTAATGTCAAACCTAATTGATCTAGGACATCTCGTCCCCATAAATTTACGGGAAGATGATCCAATACATATGGCTGTATAGTTCCTTCACATCCTTCAGGATCCTTCCAATCTAATACCATTGCACTTCTATGGGGATTAGTCGCCACTCCTAGGCCTCGAAGCGTTTGAGTGGCTTGTTGTAATGGCCAATGTTTTGGCCATTCTTGACGAGAGATGATGCTAAGGTCTGCACCTGTATCCAGTAGCCCATTAAATTCATGTCCTTGAATATTTAGTTTTAGCATGGGGCGAGAATCTAAATTTAAAGAAAGCATAGCCCAATCTACACCTGTGGAGCCTAATCCCTTGGAACCTCTTTCTACAGTACGACTGGAAAATTTATCATGTAGGCTGGGTATTATTAGTAACTGTGCTATTCTATCTCCTGGTGAAATTACTGATATACCCTTTGGAGAACTGGCTATAATTTTTATTTCACCTTCATAATCGGGATCAATTACCCCAGGACTTATCATAAGTCCTTTTAGAGTAGAAGAGCTGCGTCCCAATAATAAGCCTACTGTTCCTTTGGGAAGAGGTCCTTTCACCCCTGTGGGAATGATTTGAACTCCCATCTCTGGAGTTAGTACTGCTCTGGCGGAGGCGCAGATGTCCAACCCTGCGCTCCCTCTGGTTTGTCTGATGAGGGATCTGATGGACAATGTGTCCTGGGCACTACCCTGATGGGGTTGCTGGGTTCCTCCAGTGCTCCGTATATTTGTGGTTTTGGGCCCCGGAGCATTGGGCCCCCCTGTCCATTTTTTGGCAATGGAGCCCGATGCCTTTCTCCACGATATCGTGGATAAACACCTGGTCCTTGTTCGTTTTTTGATAATGGAGTACCCTCTATGGTGGTTTGAGAACGGCATTCATTAGCCCAATGTCTCCCTCTACGGCATCGTGGGCAAATACCTGGTATTCTACTCCTTTGATACCTAGTTTTGTTAAACCCTCCTCCAATGGGGCAATTCCTTTTAAAATGTCCTGTTTGTTCACAATTGTAGCATGTTCTTGGCCTGGCATCTAAAGCCTGTTTTACTGCAGCTGCCACAATTTGCCCTTGTTCATTAATGTCTCTGGCATCTAAAGCCTGTTTTACTGCAGCTGCCACGACTTGCTCTTGTTCATTAATGTCTCTACATAATTTAATATATGTGTTTAAATCTTCATGTTTCCATGGTCTAATGATATCTCTGCACCAACGATTCGCTTGCTCATAAGCCAGGTGTTTTAGTAATGGCATTGCTTGTTCTGTATTCCCAAAAACTCTGGTAGCTGTTTGAATAAGCCTATCTACAAATTCAGCATAAGGTTCATTAGCTCCTTGTATTACCTTAGATAATTGACCTTGTAAACCTCCATGTCCTTGTAAAGTCTTCCATGCCTTAATTGCATCTACAGCAATTTGTGCATATACACCAGGATCATATGCAATTTGTTGCTGCTGATCCTCATAAGGTCCCTTTCCTAACAACATATCTAGATTTCTCTGAGGATAACCAGCTGCTGCATTTCGCCTAGCCGTCTCCTTGCAAAATTCCTCATTGGCAACCTTCCATAACAGGTATTGTCCTCCATTTAGCACAGCTTTACACATATTAGCCCAATCTGCTGGCGTCATGTTCAAGTTGTTAATGGATTCGATCAAACTTACAGTGAAGGGTGCTTGAGGACCATAGGTTGTTACAGCCTCTTTTAGCTGCTTCACTGTTTTGAAATTTAAAGCATGGTGAATTCGCTGCCCTCCTACCTCAAATACAGGGCATGTTAATATTTGTGATCCTCAGGATCCCAACTATCAACTGCGGGGGTTGGGAGCCTCCCAGCATATGGAGGTGGTGCTGTTGGTTGGACATTTATGCCCTCTGGTGATAGAAAGGTGTTAGTAGCCAGCTGATGCAGGGTCACCCTGTTTCTAAATAAAATATTTAAAAAATGCTTGGATAAGTGCTTGGATTAAGTGCCCCTGGGTTCAATCCCCAATACAAAATTTTTTTTTTAAATCACAGCAAATCACAATTATTTAACATTAAAAATAAAACAAATGTCACAAAATCCGGGAAGATAATATAATGCTGTTTTTACTTAACCCACATCTGACCTCAGAATCTAATGATGTATTATTGGATCAGTCGATCTATAGGAAGTTAGGAATATTCTAGAAATTAGTACTAAATGAATCAGTATATTTAGATGGCCAGTAGAGCCCCCACATAAACTTATTCCATTAAGCCTGAATGACATGTAACCACAACTCAACTCCCCTGTGGCTGGATGATCAGAGATTCCAACATAACCCAACCGGAGGTGCACACTAACCAGGGGAAATATCTGAGTGAAGACAGCCAACCTAAACAACTATAAGCTAAGATAACATTAAAATTGAAAGAGACCCAGGGAAATAGCTGGTACAACCTTTTATTCATTTTGCCTTGTAGTGAACGTTGTCTTCTTCTGAGAATGACATATGGTCTTTGCCATAGCACTAAATATGGAAAGACACCACTGTAGGCTTTTCTTTTCCTTCTTTGTCGTTGTTTAAGATGGCTGACTCCACTCAAACATTCTTGTCACGAGCGGTTATTATTGGCTTAGTCTGAGGTGCAGTTAGATTCAATCAAACCTATTTTATTGATGCCCATCACACTTCAGATACACATCCTAATACACATTCCAAGGGTCCCAGACACTTACCTGTGACGTGTCTTAAGTCCAGGTCACTGGAACCTGATCCAGGCCAGAGGAGTCTGGTATAGGGGGGACAACAGTTACAGAGGCCTCTCTGTCTCTCTGAGTCCTGTTAGTCCTGTCGCGCCCCAGAAGTCTGGGTTTTTAAGTCCTAATTTAGTTGTGATTGCAGCTGATAACTTGGTGAGATCTGGGGTGTACACCCCAGATGTAGACTCTTACATCACTAACTTAAATCTAAGTTCTGCAGTTTATCTAAATCTTGCAGTTCACATTATATCATGGGCACATTGCTTATAGTCTTTTATCCAGCACACACACTAATTAATATAATCAACAGTCAATAATCCTATAATATTTCTGGTACTTCTATCAATTCTCCACTTTCTCTAATCTGAACCTCATCTCAAAGTTTCTCTAAATTTATGTCCGAATAAATATGCGCTCTACATGCGCAGTGTTTTCTGCTGCATGTTGTGTTTCATGAACAGCTACAAGGATAAAAATTTTAGGAAAGTAAATCGGAGATACACTATTTTTTCCCCTCATTTTATGGATAAGAAATACTGCCAAAAGCATATAATCCAGGATCCCAGACTTCTGAAATAATATTTTAAATTATGTTTCATAGTGGCACTCTGTATCTGTGATTCTAGAATGTATTTATTCCTTCCACTATTATTCCAACTGTTAAGTTTGCAGTTTCTGTCTGTATATTCTGTGTTTTCTTAACACTCAGTCATTCACAACACAAATTTCAACTTTCAAGATAGCCTTTGTCCCTCATGAAGTTTTCCCTAAAAATCAAATTTTTATTCATCCTTAATGAAGCAGTTACCTTACTGTATGGCAACCAAGTCTCTCAACTAGAGAATAAGAACTTGGGACAAAGGCTCTTGCTCCCATTCAAGCAGCACCAATTATACTGGCAAATGGTAACCACTAAATGTTTGCTGGCCAAACTAATGAACATTCAAATGAAGAATAGACATTATTAAAACACACAGGTACTTTATAGAGGTATGACTATCAATGACAACACTTGGAACTTTGCCTTGCTTTTTAAATTTAAGTGTCCATGCAAAGCAATAGCAGTTGTAGAAACAGATAGAGTCTTTAATTATTTTCAGAAAATATTTTCTCAAGAGGTTAGTCAACCAACTCTTGTAATTTAGGAAGAAAAGTCTGCAGCTCACGATATGCTGAAAAGTACTAACTTCTTGACTTCCATTCTGGACATATTTCTATCCCTCACTTTGTGAATCCATCACTCTTACCCTGGAGTGCCATTCTCAATGAGTCTTTAATCTTTTTTTGAGTAAGAGTTTATAAAGGAGATTTTTTTTTCTAGCACTTCTTCCTATAACTAGATGCCTAGTGAAACTGTGGAAATCTTTGCTTTTACTTGTTTTTCTTCTGCTCAAGATGCCAGAAGTAAAGGCTATTAATCCAGATTTTTTAATATAGGTGCAGTTGTGTATAGGAAAAAAAAACCCACAAAGCAATAGTATTTTGGTTCTACCTGGCAGGAGTAGCTAATTTCTGAAAGTTTTCAAAAACTATATTGCCAAAGGATGTGAGTCTGACTCTGTTTTCAGGGACCAATAATTCACTTTTTATAGCAGTAGTATAGTTATACACCAAATTTACTAGTAGATTACTTTATTGCAAAAGGAATCTTAACATCACAGACTCTAGAAACAATCTCAGAACAAGGAATGATACTTTAAACTATATCAATTTAACTTCATGGGAAAACATACTAAATTATTTTATTCTCCTTATTTGTTTATAGAAGAGCAAACATTCCCTTACATTTAGAAATCTATGAACTTCGCTCTTAACTCTGCATTTCTGGAGTCTAATATTTACATAAAACTTTACTAAACATTTAGATAAACTCCATATATATTTAAAAATAAACTTTTTATTTCAGAATTGCAGAGAAATTGTAAAAATAGTAGAGAATTCAATTTGCCCAAATCCAGTTACCCCTATTTTATTAACATCTTTTAGGATGGTATATTTATTTCAGCTAATGACTGCCCTGATACATTTTTACTACCTAAAGTCTGTATTTCATTCAGGTTTCCTTAATTTTTACCTAATATCTTCTGTTTCTGTTCCGAGGTAACATGTAGGATGATTCTGTTTCTGTTCCAAGGTAACATCTAGTTCTGAGACATACTGGTCAGGTATTTTCTAAAATGGCCCTCAGTTGGGTTTTTCTGATGTTTTTCTCATGAAAACTAGCATGATAGGAATTGGGAGGTGGACCACAGAAGTGAGTGCCACTCTCATCACTGTGTGTCAAGTGCTCATCATTATCATGACTTATCATTGATGTTAATCTTGATCACTTGGCTAAGATGGTATTATCACCACCATAAAGTTACTCCCCCCCTTTTCTAGATTGTTCTTTTTGTAAGGAAGTGTCTATACATTTCCACATTTGAAGATTGGGGAGATATGATCCTTCCTCCTTTATGCTGGAATATCCATATAAACAATTTGAAACTAGCTGTAGTTTGGGTCTCAAGTCAAAGAATCTTAAGAATTATGCCAGGTTGTGGTGATGTACTCCTGTAATCCCAGTGACACCTGAAGTTGAGGCAGGAGGATCAAAAGTTCGAGGCCAGCCTCAGCAATTTAGTGAAACCCTGTCTCAAAAAAAATTTAAAAAGCTGGGGGTGTAACTCAGTGGTAGAGTATCCTAGCACTACATTAAAAAAAAAAGAAAAAAAATGAAGGAAGTGCCGGACTGTCTTCCAAAGTGATTTTACCGTTCTCCATTCCCACCAGTAGCGAATGATTGTTCCTGCTTCTCATCCTTACCAGTGAATGATATGGTTGGATTTGGGGATTTTAGCCCTTCTAATAGGTATGTAAGGGTGGCTCATTGCCATGCTATATATATTCAGTAAATATATTTCATAGACAGATATATGACCATGGAATGAATGAGTCATTACATGTAATAAGATCATGGTACATAAACACAGGCAGCAGCAGCCTACATGCCATTCCCAATTCTTGATTCATTAGGAAAGTTTCAGGGTTAAGAGATAGTAACATGACACAGAGTAACAGTCCACTTCTATACTGCCAAACACAGCAACTAAAATTTCTTAATTTTCCAAGAGCAATAGAATAGATCTGAATATTTCACATTTATACAGATATTATTTATAGTCACAACAGATACATGAACTGAAAATTATTAAATATTTGATCCAAAAATGTAGGGTAAATAATAACCAATTCGATAATTAGATATTGGTGTAGATGGTAGCCTAGTAAAAAACGTTGTTTAGGATGTAATGAATTGGTAATAAAAGGAACTATTTATCTTCTTTATTTTTTTTAATTTTTTTTTTAGTTGTGGATGGACAGAATTCCTTTATTTATTTATTTATTTATTTATTTATTTTTATGTGGTGCTGAGGATCAAACCCAGTACCTTATACATGCAAAGCAAGTGCTCTGCCACTGAGCCATAATCCCAGCCCCAATATCTTCTTCATTATTAAAAATAACTTATACATTCCCCTAATTCAAGTAATCAATCAAGGATTGAATGCCATGCTTTGAAAGATTATAAGGTGTTGCTTTAGGTCCATGATATACAAGGAATTAAAAAGAACCAAGTTATATAATATTTTAGAGGAGAGATATAAGCAACCACCCAATTGAAAGGTTATAAATGATTATTAATTTTTGAGTCTATAGTTGCTTAATTACTTAGTTGGCATCTCTTTTTTTAATATTTATTTTTTTGGTGTAGATGGCATCTCTTAAAATCAAAGTTATTATCTACTGCATTCAAGAGCAAGCAGCATAAATTTTAACGCTTAAACAGATTAACAATGCTGAAAACAGAAAGAATTCTTAAAATCCTCATTGAAACATCATTTTGTACATGGGCAACTCCATTCCATGGTACCTATTTGGTAATCCCAATTAGTGTGATTAAGAGTTCAAATATGAAAAGTTCAGTTGTAACCACTATGAAGACTCACATTCAACAATTAGATTAGCCTTGATTTTTCTTTTAGGAGTGGGTAGAGGTAAAATTAAGATTTTAAGATTTATTGGCAGTAAAATATTTTCGTGTAATATTTCATAGTACTGACATGAGAGCTGGGATTGACCTGACTATGTTAACAGTTTATCAGAGATTTTTCAGTAGAATCATAATTTTAAGCTTTTTTTTCTGAAGAATAATATTTGTATAGAAAACATGTGATTTTATAGCTCCAGTTTACACAAATAGAACACAATCCTCTAGTTCGCATCTAGATAAAGCAGCAGCACCTTAGACGTCCCCTTCAAGCTACTTTGCAGTCATTGTTTCATGCAGACTCTCAACAGCATGTTTGCTTTGCCTGCTTCAGTACTATGTATAAATGGGATTACAAAAAACCCACTGTCTTGTTAGTTTTAATGACTGAGGGATTTATCCACCTTGTGGCATGTAGGTGTAGATTACTCATTCCCATCACCAAACACTACACACACTATTCAATGCTCCATTGTGATTTCTACCACGGTTTAACCATTTAGTGTCACTCATACCTAGTTGCATGCATGGTATTTGTTGTGAATGTGCCACAATTTATTTATTCATTTTAGGGCTGAATAACATTTGCATATTTCTTACCTTGGTACTCACTTGCTCTATGTATGGTGTAGTGCATGTCTTTCAATAAACACATGCATGGAATTTTGTAGATTATTTACCTACTAGTGAAATTGTTATCATAAGGAACTATTTGCTAAACCTTATCAGAGTCTAATGGAAAATTAGAAATAAAAAGAAGCATCCTCAGTTGAAGGAGGAATATCTGTCAAAATATAACAGCGTACATCAATCACAAAGCGTGTTATTGAAGGCTTTTCACTTGTGCTCAGAAAGGAGATATTTTTCAAAATGGTTGTACCAACTTACATTCTCATTTGCATTTACATGAGAGTCTTAATACTTTCTTGCCAGTGCTTGACATTTTCCACTTGAAATATTAGCCCTTTTTTGGTTCTATCACATTGTACGTTAAATTTTAATTGTCTTGATGACTAATCAAGTCATACATGCTTTCATTTGGATATCTTCCTTTGCAGAGTGCCATTTTTCTGCTTTCTGGTGTTTTTCTAAAATATAGAAACCATAATTGTAAAATTGTAAAATACTTCACAGATTCTGGGCATGAATCCTTTTCGGATACATATATATATATATCTTATTCTGAGGGTGGCTAATTTTACCCTCTTGATTTTTTTGTGTCTGAATAGAGATTTTTAATTTTCGTATAGTAAAATTTATCCAATCTTAATGCTTTTGAGGGAGTCTTGCCTTACTCTACCCATCAGAACTTCTAGTATAAGTTTGAATGGAAGCAGTCATAGCAGAAACCTTCTCTCATTTCTTCAAACAAGTGAGAAGTCTTCAATAACACACTTTACAATTGATGTATGCTGTTAGATTTTGACAGATATTCCTCCTTTAATTCAGGAGGAATTCTCTCGATTCCTAATTTTCTATTAACTCTATAAAAAATTGCTATTACATTTTGTCAAATGTTTCCTGAATCATAAGATTTTAGCCCCCCATATTTTTTCTCTTAATTTGATAAATTATGTTAATTGGCTTTCAAATGTCGAATTCCCTTTGGAAGCCTGGAGTAAATTGCACTGGGCTGTGATACATTATTTTATCTATCACTGAATTTGATTTGCTACTATTTTTACTAAAGATATTTACATGTATAGTCATAGTAGTGATTGATTTCAGGATTTCTTTCTTGTAATATCTTTATCAGGTTCAAGGCAATATCATTTTGCCTTATAAAAAGAATAAGGCAAGAGTCACTCTTTTATTTGATAGTTTGTGTAAGTGGTACTGGCACTGTTCCTTCTTCAATTATTAGTCAAAATTTACTGTTGAAGCCAACAGGGATAGAAGTTTTCTTTCTGAGGAAATTTTTTAGTAGTAGTGTACCTAGGGGTACTTCACCACTGAACTACATCTCCAGCCCTTTTTATTTATTCTGAAACAGGGCCTTGCTAAGTTGCTGAGGCTGGCCTCAAACTTGAGATTCTCCTGCCTCAGCCTCCCAAGTGACTGCGATTATAGGTGTATATTGCTGAGCCCAGCTAGGTTCCTTTTTTAATAAATTTGTTCATTTTATCCAAATTGCAAAGTTACTGATGTAGGGTTGTTCACAATATATTCTTATTTTTTGACATTTTATTATAAATACTTGAAGCAATAAAAATTCTTCTAAGGTTGAGGGCTAGGGTTGTGGCTCAGTGGTGGAGCATTTGTCTAGCAAGTGTGGGGCACTGGGTTTGATCCTCAGAACCACATAAAAATAAATAAATGAAAATATTGCATCAAAAATATTCTTCTAAGGTTGAATTTTAAACACACACACACACACACACACATGTATCTTTCACTAGATTCCATTATCAGTGTTATTTTATTATGTTTATATTCATCAACCTATCACTTACAGTTTTAGCAAACTGTCTGAATTTTTGGTGCATTTCAATAGACTCATGCCTGTGGGGCCAGCACTCTACCACTGAGCTACATCTCCAGTCCTTTTTGAAAAATAATTTTGAGCCACAGTATTGATGAGTTGACCAGTATGAACTTGAACTTGTAAATTCTCCTGTCTCAGCCTCCCAAGTAGCTGGGACCACAGGCCTGAGCATGCCTGTAACTGGAATTTGTAACTGGATTTTCATTCATCCATTAATGGTATTCTTAACATCTTTTATAGGTCTATAGATAGGCCTATAGTCATTTAATATTTTTTAAGCCTGATATTGGTTTTTATTTTTTTTTTCCCGAATCAGCTTTGGAAAGGATTTAATCAATTGCATTAATCTTCTGGAAGAATCATTTTCAGCTTTATTAACAATATATATTATACATTTGAGTAGTATTTCATTGGTTTCTGCTTTATTAGTCCTTTTATTGTATTTTCCTTAGGTTTGATTGGATCTTTTTTGTTTCTTCAGTGGAAATTAGTCATCATAACCTTTTCTAATATATTAATTTGAGGCTATAGGCTTTTGCTAATCATGGGTTAAGCAGTATCAAAATTTGATGTCATATATTTTTTGTCTTTCAATACAAAATACTTCCCAGTTTCTTTAACCTATGAAATATGTAGAAACATAATATCTAAATTCAAAGCAGTTGAAAACATTTTTGTTTGGTTGTCTTTTTGCTAATCTCTAGCTTAATTCTACTGTTTTCAGAAAACATGAATGATTTTAATATTTTTATATTTCTTGAGTTTTTAAAAATTATTAATTTATTGCAGTACTGAGGATTGAACATGGACACTTCACCACTGAGCTATATCCTCGGCCCTTTTTATTTTTATAATTATAAAAATTTATTTATTTATTAGTTGTAGATGGACACAGTATCTTAATTTTATTCATTTTTATGTGGTGCTGAGGACCAAACCCAGTGCCTCACACATGCTAGACAAGTGCTCTACCACTAAGCCACAACCACAACCCCTTTATTTTTTATTTTGAGACAGGGTCATGCTAAGTTGCTAAGGCTGGCCTTGAACTTGCTCTCCTCCTGCCTCAGCCTCTGGATTCACTGAAATTATAGGCTGCCTGTGTGCTGAGACGTTCAGCTGAGCTTTTTCTTTAATGGCTCAGAATATGGTCATGTTGATAAAGTTTCAATTAGTTTTGAAAGTAATGAGAATGTCATTATTTTGATGCAGTGATCTGTACATGTCAAATTATTGTTCAGAATTTCTGGTCTTACAACTGTCTGTTCTTTCTACTACTGAGTTGTGCTAAAGCTATTAAGTATGATTATGGCTTTCTCTAATTTATTAAGACTCTATCACAATTCTTTGAGGATAATTTGGGTACAAATGGATTTAGGATTGTGATATGCTCCTATTGGATGACATTTCTTCATGATGAAATCTCTTTTTCTAGGCTTACTGTAACTTTGTTCTAACAGTATAAACTAAATTTCTTTCAGTGTTTCACCCTTTTGATTTTTTTCACCTTTTTACTTGCAAACTTTCATGCCTTTTTTACTTTCAGTTTGCCTCTTAAAAGCACCATATAGCTACATACTTTTTTTCATTAAGTAATCTAAACAGATTTTTCTTTGAGGTATTTAGTCCATTTATGTTTACTGATGAGTACATTCTTAATTTTATTCCATACTGTCTTATCTGATTCATGTTTATTTTTATATCTTTTGAATTAACATAATTCCATTTCCAGCTTCTATTTATTTGTTTTACATTCTTTCACTGATTATCTTAGACATTATAATGTATATCCTTTATTATCACAAATACAAATTACTTTCACTGATTGCATGATACTGCTAAAAATATTTTTAACATTATTTGCCCATTTTCCTTTTCCATTGTTAACGTGAACTTTAGACCTGTTGAATTTTAAAATCACACGACATTTAATTATAACTTTTTGTACAGTCAGTATTTTTTTGCATCACCATAGCAACTGGGTAATCTTGATCTGCACCTTTGCACTGGAAGCTCCCAGAGCAAATGCAGCCATGAGATAGTCAGAGATCATGATCCAAGTCACTGCTCTCCCACAAGAAATAACAGAAATAAGTTGAGGCTTTTGCAACCTATGTGAGCAGGTAATCAGCTGAACTGAAGCAGGCAGGGAAATGTGTGGCATACACTCACCACATCCCTTCCTATTGCTCATTCAGGAGTGGCTAGGAGAAAACTAACTCCCAGGTTCTCTCTGGGGAGGAAATGACAAGGTTGAACATCCAACCACTGTGCAGACTTTGGGGATAGAGGATTGTGGTCATGAGGGGCTGGTTTCTGTATAAGTGTTTATAGAGTAAAGGATTCTACTACCCAGCAGTAGCTGGCCTACATTTTCTGAGCACTGCATAGAATTGGGTTTTAACACATACATGATCTGCCTTTCTCCTTTTTGGAGGTGCTCTATGTAGTGGTTAAATTAGTAGGCAAATAGCCAAATTTGGTCTGATTTCTAAATTTAGCAAAGCAGAAATATGTTCCAAATGTTGACTCTAAGAGATAATTACAGACCAATCTTATACAAATAATTTTATTTTTATTGTCTGCATGTGACTTCACTTATTTTTGTTCTTTTTACATATATTGACAGTAGAGTGTATCTTGATATATTGTACGTACATGGAGTATAACTTAGTCTAAATAGGATCCCATTTTTGTGATTGTACATGATGTGGAGTTTCACTGGTTGTGTATTCCAGTATGTACATAAGTACACTTCACTTTCCATCCTAATTATTTAGTCATCAAGAGCTCTTCCTACCTCCTGAAGAAGTTTTTGTGCTAATTTGTGAAATCCTATTTTGCCACAAGAACATATAGTTTTGGCTAGTAGAAGGACCAGAGGAAAAGAAGACACAGAATAAATGATGTGATATCTTAAGAAAAAATAGCAGGGACACAAAATAAATCAATGGTTTGGAGCACTTGCTGTTGTCCCTCTCCCTTGCTCACCCAGAATGATGTGGAGAAAACCCCCTAATGCCCAACTTGTCAATAGGGAGTTAAAGTGTGCATCCAGTGTGCTAGCTTCTCTGAAGGATGATAGAGGACTGGTTTCTGTCTCACAGTCTTGGAGAGTTGACAGGACCTGGTATATTCTAGAAGTCCAGAGTCTGCTGAAAACAAAAGCTAGTGGTTTGCTGCTGCTCCAGAGGACCTACAGCATAGCCAACGGATCAATATAACTCAGAGGCCTCTCCCTGGAGGAAGGGAACTAGTAAGAAAAGAAATGAGCCTGTGTCTAATGTTCAGACTTTTCAGTGGCTGTCTAGAGGACTGGAGCAATGATAGGACCTGACATACTCTTGTTCATTTAGTCCTTTTTGCTTCTCTTATGCTTCTTTTTTGTAACTAAAATGACTATTTGTTTTTGCAATGAGATCACTGATCTGCCATAACCAAAATACATTCTATCTGGAAGACTCATCATTAATTTTCTTTTAGCTAAATAAACTTAAGGGTAATAAGAAGCAGTGAATTAATGATATTTCCACCATCCTATTACTAGTGCATCATTACACATATGTATAATAAAGCAATTATAATACCTTGAAAAATTCTTTAAAGAATATTCCCTCAGTCTTTACTGTATTCTGTATAACCTTGACTTTTGAATCATGTTACATATTTCATTTGTATCTAGTCTACATGTGTATGGTTGAATAGAGATTTGTAAAAAAGAACTTTCTCAGTTTGGAAGAATGTAAAAATCCATGCAGGGGAAAAAAAAACCTCTAACATTGTTTATAAAAAGCATAAAAATGAATGCACAGCATAATTTATAATGAAAATAATAATACCATCTTGTAGCACAAATCTACAAAATAACATCTTCCCAAGTAACACTTTTCTAGTTCAAATACCAGGTAGAAATGTCACCTTTGGGGGACAAAGGTAAAAATGTCTATAATTATATATATCTATGAATATTATAAGCTTTTATAAGATTTTGGAGGTTCCTATTTTCCTACTATTGATGCTAAAGAATTGTTTCATTTTTATTAAAAAGAATAAATGCATTTAAAACTTCTTCTAAAAATACAATTTCAAACATCTGTTTACTTTGTATTTGAGATGGAATTAGATCACAGGAATGCATCACTGTCTATGACCACATTTTGCTGTTGAGAACCACGGCCGAGTCTGTATGGTCCCTGGCATTTTGCCAACAGTATTGATTGACAGGCGAGGCATTACTATCCGCCTCTGCCGCAACTTTTGAGTTCTCGCACTATTTTGGAGTTCTCGTGGGGATTTCCGGGGATTCCCCGAGAGTTCCCATTGGTTGGGGAAGTACAGGAGGAGGGATTTCCGAGAGAGATATTTCCGGCTGGGGGTTCCTGGAGAAGCCTCGTGGCGTTCGGGAGGATTCCCCGGGAGCTGTGTGAAGTGTTTTCCTGCAGTTTAAAAATAAAGTTTGTTCCTGCTTCAGTGGCTCGTGATTTGTGCCCAGCCAGACTGCGGCATTTTGCAATCATGGTTTTTTGGTGCTGGCCTTTTAAAGTCCTTTGGAAGATCTAGTAGCTCAACACCTCCTTCAATGACACTTAAAAGTGCCCCAAACTTGTACTTGATCAGTGTTTTTGATTAGGTAATAATTTTAAAAAAGTTACTCCCTTCATATTTGCAGTTAATATATGACATTTATTGAAAGTGGGGTATCTCTGCTGCAATTTGAGAGTAAAACTTTCCTTATATGCTTTACATGTTAAAATTCATAAAATTGGGATGCTACAATAAGATCTGATGATGAAAACTTTCATTTATATATATATATACATTTTATGTGTATATACACAGAGACACAAAAGATTTAATGATTCTTGAATAAATGGTGAAATAAATGTTTAATCATATTAAGAGACTCACTATGGAAGATAACTAAAGAATGACAGTATGTGATTTTATATCAGACAGTATTTATATCAATGAACATAAGATGTTAGACTGTGATTCCAATCCATGTGGAATCATTTGGTATACTAGCATTCATGCTTTGATGAAACCAACTTCAATTATGTAATTCCACGTAGGCCAAGAGTCTTATTTAGGAATTATACATATGAGATTGAATTTTTAAAATGTTACCTTGATGACCTCAAAATTCTGAATAAAAAAATTCAAAACCATGTAAAGCACTCAGGATAAAAAATGTTTTGATCATTCACCTTGAAACAAAGGGTCACAGCCTCTTCAATTAGTTCCTAGAACACGACCAAGTATTTATACTGTTAATTTTTCTCCCAGCATTCCCCAAAGGGACTTACTTACATCCTTTCACCAGATTAACCAAACTAGGAAAAGGAAATAATCAAACCTTCAGGGAACACTGAAAACTGGGTCTAAACTGCCAGTAATTTTAGGGAACTCAAATGTACACCAGTCAGAGTAGGGATTTATGGAGGTCAGATATTCAAAGGAATTTTAGCTCAGGTCTGTCATAGTCAGCCCAGTGGTTCCCTGAGCCCATCCTGTAGTTATTTCTTCAGTTTTGGAATACACAATTGCAACAAATAGCAGGCACAGTCCCCACATCAGGAATTTGAGTAATTTGAAAATACAAACAAGGAAATAAGAAAAAATGTTCAAAAAATTATTTTTTCCTTTTTCCTGCACTATGGTATTTTTACCAAAAGTAGTGATAAAATTTTTAAAAATAATTTTTGGGGTTTATTTTGATAATTCAGTTCTTTCTCTGATATTCAGCCTCAACAGAATATTAACTTAAATATCAGTAACCTATCCAAAATAGGTGTAAATAAGGACTTCCTATAATGATAGAAATTTAAACATGCAGAGGAAAGCTTATATTTCATGATTGAAGGAATTGTTAAAAATAGAAATTTAAAAACAAGTAAAAATACACAAACACATTTATAGTAATTTTTATATCTTTTCATTGCTATCTAATTTATGCTTTCATATTTTAGTCTTTTGGAAATTTTATTCATAAGTATAAACTGTTTCACTGCAGAATTAGAGGATGAAAGGGCATTTCAAATGAAAATTTAAAAAGATGTGTTGAAGTTAATTTTTGTAAAGCATTCCTCTAAAAACAATACCTACACCTCACTCGTGTTTAATACTTTAGCAAAGGGGACTTAATTACCTAAACTGTATAAGACATTTAATATTTTGTACCACTGAAAGTTGTGATAAAACATACTAATGTAAATTTGCCATTAGTCACATTATATAAATATGACCACATAAGTTAAAAAGTACTTCCCAGATAAATTATAAAACATAGATTAAGGAGTTATATTCGTTGTGTGCTTTACTGTCTATTAATAAACACTCAACATTTAACTCGACAACTATACTACTTCTAGTACAACATACCAACTGAATAGACGAATAAATAATATTATCCATTTCAACTTTTTCAATTTTAAAAAATTTTTGGTGGCACTAGGGATCAACTCACCATCTTGCAGGTGCTAGCCAAGTGTCCTACCACTGAGTTAGTTACATTCCCAGCCTGATACTATTGGTTGATTTTTTTTTTTTTTTTAACTTAGTGAACTCATAGCAAGCAAAATCCCAGCAATTGGAGTGTTTTTGTTTTTCCTTTTCTTTTTTCCCAGCACTGGGGATTAAATCCAGGGGTATTTTACCACTGAACTATACATCCCTAGCCTTTTTTATTTTGAGAGGGTCTCCCTAATTTACCCAGGCTGGCCTTTATTTGAGATCCTCCTGACTCAGCTTCCCAAGTTGCTGGGATAACAGGCAAGCCCATTGTGCCCACCAATCACGTTGTTCTGTATACCAAGGAGCCATGGCAATCCAAGAAAAAAAAAAATAAGAAAAATCCTATGATGGTTTTCTTATTCTTTAAGTCCTTGCTCAGAAACTACCTTCTCAGGCTTTCCCTGAACACCCTATTTCAAAATGTAACTTAATCTGTGTCCTTCAACTCCATATTCCCTCTTCATTGATTAGATCTCATCCCCAACATGTCCTAGAGTAGATTCCTTTTCATATTTATTGTCTGCATCCCTCACCAAATTCCCTTTAAAAGAGAAGGGATTTTCTGTTCTGTTCACTGATATGTCTAAGAGTACATGGTACAATCCCTACCATAATACACTCACTCAATAAATATTTACAGAACATATAATTAAATAAGTAAAACCAAAACAGTCCTGGATACTCTTTGGGAAATAATTCTCAACTAACAATAAATGAATGTTCTCTAATAATGACTGAATATCAAGAGAAAAGATTCAGTAAACATTGCTAATGCCAAAAATTATAGTTTTTCATGTTAACACAAATAGAAATTGATATCAGATTTAGAAAAACATATCCTGATATTTAATACAAACTCTTAATTTTACAGATGAAGTCAACAATGATGGGTGAAAATTCAGTTCTACTTAATTATGCTGCTACTGTGTTTAAGAAAATAAACTGTCTTGCCAAATGCCAGAGGAATAACATGTAGGAAGTTACATAGAAACAACAACAGAGAGACAAAAACACCCACAAAACCCAAAAAAAACAATAGGATGGAAAAACACAGACTCTCTGAAATAACAATTTTGTAGCTAATAAGTTCAATAGTAACATAGTAACAGAAGATAAACATATAAGAAAACTATACCTGGATTTTGTTTTTTCTTTGGGAAAAAAATGTAAAAATGTTTATCACTTTAAAGAGGCTTGACCATTTTTAGTGTTCCTATCAGAATCTTCTAAAACCAGGGTATGGACATAATGAGCTGAGGAGGAGCTGAAAAATGAGACTTTACAACTATTTGAGTCATGGGGTTCAAGCTCTAGGACCATAAGTGTGTTTAAATTTGATTCCTTAAGCCACTGAAAATTCTGTAAAGACACAGGATGAGCCGCATTAAAAAATCACTTAGTTTTATTTTGCTGGATAAAGCCATATATCTTGATAGAGTATTTTCAATTATATGATGGCTCAGAAGGTGTGTATGAATTCAGAGAATGTTGAGAACTTATGCTTCACAATACTGAGAATTTAATCTTTTATTTGAAAGAATAAAATCTATCTAGTGAAGTTCCAATTACAGTTTTCAGAATGAATTCTACTTATTGCTTCCTGGACCAATCAATTCCATTAATGGATGATTATCTCTCCTAAATCATAACTCAAGCAGAAATGACACTATTTTATCAATGATATTTATATCAGAAACAATTACACAATGAGCCCATTATGCTTGCATGCATTGGTCATTTTATACACAGCACCTGGAATTCTGAGGGAAATACCTAAGATAATCAAAATGCACACAAATATTAAGATAAAATTATATGCTTTTCATTTCAGACAAATCAGTGGGAGTAGGAGGGAGAATACAGTTCTGATTTTTGTAGAGCAATGGGTAGGGGTAAGGAAGAAGAAAATCAACAAACTCTTGAATAAAATTCTACAAATCACATGAAAAATTTATCTAAGGGTTCCCACTTATGTGGCAAACATAATAAAAATAACTGACCCTTCAAAGCATATTCTATTGAATAGAGTCTAATATAACAAGTAAAAGAACTCCACTAGTCAAATTTTGGGATACTAAAATATTTTGTTTCCATAAAGTGCAAACCCTTTAGCAATTAAAGAATGTAATTTCTGGTACAAAGACAAGATAGCAGGCTGGGGGAGTCAGTGGTAGGGCATGTTTGTCCAGCATTTGCAAGGCCTGGGATATGGTTCCCAGCAGCCCTCCCACCCTACAATGCTTAAATAAACCATTAGGTCAAATTTGCTTTAAAAGGTAACCAAACTCATTAGTTAATCTAATGTGCTTTAATAATAGTTTAAAAATTGTAGCTCTTTAGCAAGAACAGTTATAAATACCAGGTAATGAGTCTTTGAGTTTGCAGTAAGAACCTTCTTCATACACAAAATAAATGTCAAACTTTGGTATAATCTTGTTATACTATTTTAGTGATGTTGTTGTATCTCAAGATATATATGAAATGGCCCTTCTAGAAATACAAATGAAGTATTATTAGACTATATTCACAATTAATTTCAACTGAAGAGTTTTATCCAATTTAAGCACTTATTGCTCAGTCTTTTAAAATATCTGCTATTTCAAAAATATTTAAATATATACCAAAAGACAAGAATTTGCTGCACTGAGATTATTCAAATGAACATAAACCTTAAGCCACGAAAGTAATTCCTGCTGGGCATGGTGGCGCACGCCTGGGGGGCTAAGGCAGAAGAATGGTGAGTTCAAAGCCAATCTCAGCAACTTAGAGAGACACTGTATCTAAATAAAATATAAAAGAGTTGGGGATATGGCTTAATGGATTCAATCCCCAGTACCTGAAAAAGAAAAAAAAGAAAAAGAAAAAAAAGAAAGAAAAATAATTCCATTTCAAACTGATAGTGTAATAGCATCAAAACATTAATATAAAGTCTCCCAAGACAATTAAATGGGAGAACATTTATTTATTTAAATAAAAACTCCATAGTAATTTTTGGATTTTAGATATAAAAAGCATTAAAAGAAATTTTATGATTTTTTTTTCATTTCATTTGATTATTTTCATTCAAATGACCTCAATTTCTGGCCTGTAAAATAAAATTTAATATTTCTAATTGTAGACACTACAAATTTAAAATAAGTTCTATTTAACAAGGGCTTTAATGATACTTGTAGATTTGGTTAGATTTAATAATATCAGTAGATTGTGATTTTTAAAAGACAAAAAAAAATGCAATTTGGGAGAAATCATGAAAAGCATTCGTAAAATTTTAAGTACTTTTACATATGCACAACAAATAAACTGCATGCTCTGCTGAACTTTCAAAATGTATTTTAATCTCATTCCAAACAGAAATAAAATTTCGAGATACAAATACATCTCATTCAAATCACTTTTTAACATACATTCAGCAACTTAAAATATTATAAGGATCCCAATATTTTCATCTTTTATAATCTCAATATATTATATATTTAATATATAATATATATACAATACATACATGTAGTCAGCAGGATTACAAAGTAATTTTTTAAAAGTCTGATCAGTACTGATAAATATTTTTAGACAATTAAAAGAAACTATCTAGGATCACAGAATAAAATAAAATATGGCAGGCCTAAACCTAACAGCAAGACTGCATATGTTCATATGGCCAACAGTTTTAAAAGAACTTTCAACTTAGGTAGAATATAATTTAAAACAACACTTTTGCTACTCTCAAGCAGCAGTACTTGCAGATATCAAGCACATACAACTCCATTAAATTTAAAGTAACTATGCAGCTTTCCTTACTGTAATATACAGTAGCTATCTCTTCCTTTCTGTTGGATTTTTGTTGTTGTTTGAAGAGTAACTAATATATTACCAACAGAAATGACTTTAGTTCTGTTCTCTCCCCTAAAGCATGGCTCAGTTTGAAGATTGTTCTATAGGCAGCCACTAGGACTACTAACAGTACCTTAATACCATGAAGAGCAATCAGTAACTAGAGTCATAATAGAAGTTTGAAAGACTGCTGGAGGTTTCTGTAAACCAAGGTAATCACAAGTATTACCCCTGCAGATAGCCCTCTCACATTAGTTAATACAGTAAGTTAAAATTCCAATGACACAGTGTAATAGTTAACAATCCATCTTGTGATTTTAAATATTACAACATTAATTCACCCTGAGAATACAGAGGAAGCATTTAAAACAAGATACTTTGATATGGTTTGTTTTTTTTTTTTCCTTTGTATTTGCTTTCTTCTGGTTTTTGCTAGCCCTTTAAGGGCACAGATATTTGAATTCAAAGTATGACTTGGATAACCTTTTTTGTTAAGAGAGATTCATGCCACAGTCAGATACTGATGATAGAAGAGCCCAAAAAGGCTTGTAGAAAAGAGGCAAGCAGCAATCCACCATGTCAAAAATGATAGAAGTCCTCGAAAAAGGAGAGGAGTAAAAATGTTTTTTAAGCTGCTCAGTGCCACTGTTATTTGTGTAACAGTTACCTTCATCTTCCCATCAGCAGATGGTAATTCAGAGTAAACAGAATTGGAGTGTAGACTATTATCCACTGGCAAGGTAGAGACAGATTCTGGATAAATCCCCCAGGAATGATTACCTAGAAAATTCAAAACACAAAACTTGAAGACTAACTAATTCCAAAGCTTTTACTAAAAACAAAAACAAAGCAAAGCAAAGCAAAACAAAAAACAAACAAACAAAAAACCTCTTGACCTACATTTGAAATTAAGATCAATAAGTTTACTAGTAGAGCAAATCATTTTAGATTGAAAACAACAACTACTACTACTACTACTAATAATAATTTTTCTACATATTAAAAGAATATACTTATTTTGACCAGACTATATATAATCTGTTCTCATCAGTAAAGCAAAAAGACTGATATACTTTTAATTAACTACAGTAAAACCTGGTAATATAATAAAAACAAATTTTTCCTTGTATAAGACATGAATCAACTGCCTCTACAGGAGCAATAGGAACAGACTCAATAACTTCTTGGAAATCTTTTCTAACTCAACAACATCAGAATAAATTTCTTTCTCAGAAACTATGATTTCAATGTGAGCAACTATTAACAGCTTCCAGAAATTTTTTTATCATATACTTTCCTACGCTGCATAGGATATGAGTCACATAATTTACAACTAAGCTACCTACCCCTTTAAGTTCCACAGATTCCTAAAGGGCCTTTACAACTATCATCAGTTTATGGAATCTACTAAATCCACCAAGTAATACTTCTAGTCTCTTTGGGCTTCCTAAACCCACATGGTGGCAAGTTGCCTGATCAAAGCAAAGGGAAATGATCAGTGCAATAATGGATCATTCTTGAATAGTACCAACAGGGACTTGACCTGTTAGACAACTTTGCTCTTTCACTGAAAAATCTTTTTCCCTTCAACCTAGTTACCTAAAATTGAACTTACCAGAGGATTCCATAATTTATGTAAGTTTAAAACAACTTGTAATAATTTAAATATTAGGCACTAACAAAATCTTAAACTACCCTCTTATGTAACACAAAAGTAATGAAGATCAATAGTGGTACGTTACTTATGAACTTAAGTAAGTTCATTAAGTAAATTTAGGAATTAACCTTCAGTAGAACAATTCTTATAAGTGTACATTATAAAACCCCATGAACCTTGAGTTCTCAAAATCAAGATGATTAATCAACTTCCATGGCTCAAACTTTCCCATGCTTCCTCTTAAAACTTTTAAGGGAGAAACAGTTTATATGGCATATTTCTCTGCAAGTGACAGGAAGCATTATTAATTATGGGTAGAAAGTAAAAGATGTTTCCCAGTCTCCAGGGTATTCCTACCTAGTGTTTTCAAAAGCAGAGTTGTATGAAGCAGCATTACCAGAGGTGCCACATACTGCAGGGCAATGACACAAAGGTAATAAAAGACTCGAGCCACCTGTAACCAACAACATTCTTAAGTATCTGATACAGCTCACATGTTGTAAGTGAATTAAACTTTCATATAATTATCAAAGTGAAATGCTTGAGATAAGTGATCCTTACATGGGAGGAAAGCTATATATTATTAAGTTTGCACTTAATTATAAATAATTTTAAACTGATTTAGGCAATTTGAAGATTTTTTAGAATGTGAAAATATTACAATAAATTCCTTTTAAAAGTTCCGTAACAATGTATTTAAAATGGAGAAAATAACCAATAAATTTCCAATGGTATAAATTCATTTATATTTCAAAGATAAAACATAATGTTAAAATCTCTAAGGACAGCCACCTCGAACATAAAACTAAATAGCAATAGCAGGTAATCTATATGAACATAAATACCTCATAAATAAAAATATCAATCCTCATTCTACACGAATACATTTGATTAAAGCCAAATTATGAAGAATATGAAAATATGTAAAGGGTAAAAAAAAAAAAAAAAAAGCTTACTTGATAAATGTCCCTGACTATGGAGAATCCAAAACAGGAGACCCCAGTACCAAATCTTTAAAAAATATATAGGTCCACTACAGTGGGGGATGGGATTCCTAGCTTTCTCCTTCTCTGGAATCTCCTCTGAACATTTACATTTCATATTCAAGTACATATAATAATGAGAAAATAAATATATTTAGCCACTGAACTGGTAATTTTAGTCACTAAAACGTGTATTTCCTACCCTTTAAGTCACCAAATCTGGACAATATATTGAAACTAGAGGGATCCCCTTTAGCAACAGTAGGCATATCACAGCTTTGCATCACCCAACTATATGACACTTAAAACACAGAAGAGAAACTGAGATTCTTTCTTAGCACCAAAATCAGATCAAGGTTTCTGATATACATTGGCCTAAGATTGTCCCACTTATCTACAATAATATTTAAAAAAACAAAATTCTTTTTTTTACAACAGTTTTGCCAATTTTCATTTGAATAATGATATAAAACTTACCATTTTCTGTAGTTCAACTGTACTTATTCGGCCTGCTTCTTTCTTCATCTGATCCACACACTTCTGGGCTAAGTTTAAATATGCTTGCAGGTGACTACGCATCATGGCCAATCTCAAAGCACACAGCAGGATTATTAACCAGAGTCGTAGAGTATCAAATGTAGCTTCTGACATTCTACAGATCAAAAAGTTGATATAGTTCTCTCAAAGACCACAGTATGCTAGCATGCTAGTTATGTTACTATTTACCATATAAGATAAGAAATCTATACTTAGCTATACTGAGTTAGACGACCTTTAAAAGAGCCCTTGGTATTAATGGTTACTTTCTGTGATACATTTATCTGTGTAATTGTGCTATAAAAGTGAAAATATTATATTGATACATCTATGGCAGAATGGGATTGTCTTCTTTTACAGAAACCTCCAGCAGTCTTTCAAACTTCTTTTATGACTCCAATTACTGATTGCTCTTGGTTTCTGTAAACCAAGATAAATCATTGGTTTACAGATAGCCCTCTCACATTAGTTAATTACAGTCATTCTGTGCAATGGCAAGGACCTAGGAAAGAAACTAAATGCCCAATACAGGAAAAGTCGCCTGCAGAAATTATGTTGTTGAACAGGACGGAAAACAGAAAAGGTGGAGAAGATTAAAAAAAGTATATGATTTTTGTCTGAACAATTTATGAACTAGAGGTCAGAAATGGGGATGGGACAATAGCTTGATAATGTATGCTTGTTTCCTTTCACAAGGTTATGAGTGCACATGGTCACAGAATTTCAATGGAAAAATACTGATGGCCAGAAAAGATAAAGGCATAACATTTTTGTCCACTATAATGAATGAAGGAGCCAATCATGTAAAAATAACAGTAAAACAAGATACAAGGCATTCCACAGCCTTAAAGTTTTCCATTGGACCTATAAATGAATACTGTGTTCTCTAGAGTTGTGCAACAAGGAGAATTGACAGGCAGCATTCTTAAGACAGCTACTTCACAACCTTTGAGGATAACAGATAATGAAAATGAAGACATAGAATAAAGTAGTGAGTGAGAAAATTACTTGCTTAGATTATGAGTTCAGGATTTGGGAAAAAAGTCATTAAAAGTATCTTCTAATTTAGATTCAAGTGCTACCATAAACATTTGATAAGTTGATCTAATCAAGTATCTCAAGGATCCTGAGTTAGGACAAAACACATGGGTAAAGGAAGGAAGAAGACATTCTCCAGTGATCTTGAAATCATTCTGGGCTTTACTGCATATGCCATTTTGGTTTTCTTTTCATGAGGTTATGAGCACCCCTGTACTGTTTTCTTCATTCTATTGTTTTCATGTTCTGTCAGAACACATGGTTGGATTTAAATACATTTAGAAGTTGAAATAACATTACAACCATTTTTGCTTCTGACTACAAATAAAGATTTATCTGCAAACCAATTTGTGTGATAAAGAATCTGTCACTTGCTTTTCTCTTCGTTCTTCTCTCTTTGATGAATGGGCAGCTATTCTTTCATCTACTGCATGGACTTTAGATTTTAAACAAAAATATAAAACCACCTGTCTAATTATTTAACTGTTAATTCACAATTGAAGAATAGGATGAAACAGATTAAGATTACAATTTTGTTTGCTGTTTTTGAAACAGATCAGTATTGGGATGTAAAAAATGGGAGAAAAAGCTATGAGAAAATGACCCCAGGTCTTTGTGTATAAATAGTGAAGAAAGAAAGTTGTATAAAACCAAATGTTTTATGTATGCCATATCTGACTGAGTAACCTTAGCCAAATTATTTAACTTCTGAGCCTGATAATTCACCTAGAAAATGGGATAAGGACAGCAACCACAAATGGATAATTACTATATGAATTAAAGAGATAAAATACATGAAATATCAGTACCTAGCATTATAACTGGCATATAACATGGATATCATAAATGTTAATTTCCTTGTTTTCCTAAATTTACTATATTTAAAATCAGAAAACATAATTTCAATAGTATGAAATCCAATTTCTATGACCAAACTTCAAGGAAGGATTGAGGAATGCTTTCAGCATCCAAGACATGACAGCAGTTTTTTTTTTTGTTTTTTTTTTGAGATTTTACCTAGAAGCCTAGGATCCTTAGAATTACTTTTAAATACTTCAGAAAACTGTCAAGTTAAAATTACTGTTAAGGTTTAGTTGGTGTGTGTGGGGAAAACATTACTTCTTTGGTGAATATTTCTTTAGTTTGATAACAATTAAATCTAAAAAGAAAATGTCTCATGGTCATCACTGACTACGTACTCTAAGACAAAGTTGTACCAGGATCTAAAAGCAGTACATAATATAAAATGTACACTGGAGTCAACAGCTAGTCAAAATTTGATAAGGCAAAACAGTGAAAGGAACATTTATTAAACACTTCCAGCCAGTTGCATTACACGTGTTCTTTTATTCAATTCCAATGATAACTCTGTGAGGTAGGTACTATTATGGGGAAACAGAGGCTCGGTGAAGATTAAGTAATCATCCTCAAGTGATGGTTTTAGTGAGGAGCAAAACTGGAGTTTGAACCAGCTTTGCCAGAACCTCTCTAATACTCTAAGTTTCATAAGTACACATCTATCACACCAAATATGATTATAATGCCTTTTAATGAAATATATCTGTTTCCTTGTCATCATCTTCTGTTAAAATACAGTTGTCTAACTGGAGAAACATGAATTGGTATTAGAAAATAATGTTAAGGGATAATTTTTAGTTTTCTTAAGTGTGATATTATAGTTACAGGAAAACATTTGTATTTTCTTAGAGATGTAAACTATCAAACTCTAGTAATTAGCAATAAAAATGTTATATCTCTAGTTTGAGAAATATTTTATCAAAAAATAGATGAAGCAAATATGGAAAATGTTAACATTTCCATACACACGGAAATAAGTATATGTAATTCCATGTATACTATCCTTCTCTTCTGCAATTTTGACAAGTAAAAACATAATATTGAAATAACTACAGAAGGTATCTAAATAGGGGCTTTGTGGTAGAGCACCTACCAACCATGTGCAAAGTCCTGGGTTCAAATAACAGCACCACCAAAATAAAAATTAAAAAAAAGAGGGCATCAAAGCCACTGGCACAATGACAGTAGAAAAATGCCAGATGACAACTGAGCATTAAAGAAAAGCCTGTAAGTATAAAAGCCAATATTAGAATAGGATAATAATCCTTAATATTCATTAGGAAGTTCACAAAAAGGTTAAATGATGAACTATAGCTTCAAGTTTATTACTATCTTTTAGCATTTCAAGCAATGTTTTAAAAATATAGTGTCCTATGTGATTCTGCAACCTGTACACTTGCAAAAATGAGAAATTATACCCCATTTGATTCAAATGTATGATATGTCAAGATCATTGTATTGTCATGAGCAACTAATAAAAAAAAAGAAACAAATACAATAAATAACATTTAGAAAAGCAGTTCTGAATTCTAAAGAAACAAAAATTAGCCCTCAAATATCCATACTTACAAAGGGACACTTTCTTTACTCAATGGTGGGTTCATAATGTAGTCTTTGGTGATTGGTTTTACCCAGAGCAGAACCATAAATAAAGGTGCCAAGAAGTTGATATGAAGTAATGTTCTGAAAGCATGCAAGAAATAAACATAAAAATCCAGAAACAAAATATACAAAAGTACAGAAACTTGACTATTTCATTGATCATTATCAATAGATTTCAGTCCTTAAAAAACTTTATTATCTTAATTTTTCACACAAGAACATTGAGACTCAGGAAAGTTTAGTGATTGTTCATGGCAATTTAGCAGATGTTATAGGCAAATCTAGGACCAAAATCTAGATTTGTTCACTTCTATTCTAATATTCTTTAACAATTCCATATTAGATCCGTGATTCAATAAACAGGTACTTTAATGATCTAATTTTATATAGTGAACAAATCTAATGGATACAGAGGAACCTTTCAGTGTGTAATGATCATGTATAATGTTTACCCTATACTGCGAAAATCACAAGTAACTCTCACATTTCTTTTTGGACTATTATGAATATTCTCCTAGCCTATATAAATCAACAAATTTTACTTTACTCTTGATAAAGTAATACACCTAATATAGCAAAGGGTTTTAGGTCTGAGCTGCAATTTCATTATTAATCACTATGTTTGTGTCCTATACACAAACAGGTGGCTGGTAATAATTTTTCTTATCTTAGAGATAAGGCAAATTCTTCATTCTTTTAACTATCAGCTAACAGAAGGTCTAAACTGGAGAGTTTGAAATGTATACAAACACATATTTTAAAATATCACTACACAGCAAAATGATAGTGATCTGTGTAAGGAAAAAGGGCTGGGTCAGAAAGCCATAAATGCCTGGCAAGGAAACATGGAACTGTGGTTTTAACCCTCACTATTAAAATAAGTCATAGTGCCTAGCCATGGGATGAAGGCAATCCTATTCTTTGTGCCAGTCATGTTCATCACAACAGAACAACTTGCCCACCCTTATGATCTGGGCAGGGTGCTAATACAATGAGGGACTGCAATAAATTGAAAGTAAAATAAACCCCCTATATATCCCGAAAGAAAAAAAGCTTAAAAAGAAGCTACATTTTACTGAAAAGGACACTAAAATGTGCACTGTGCAACCCCTCTCCCAAACCACTGGCTGCTTTAAATGTTTTTTATAAAGTGATTCTTTCATCCAACAGCCTTGGTAAACCGTTGGGTGCTGGGGAAGAAAGAAGCAGTATTAGGTATGCAGTGTTGCTAGGGAACACTCTAGTATCAAGGAGCAGCCCACAGCGGTTTCAGTAGCTTGTGAAGGGCTCCCCTCCACCCACCCTTTTCAGCTTATTTAAATCATAACACTGGGGTTAGTGGACTGAAGTGTGTGTGTAAAGAAGAGGGGGAGAACCAGGTTTTGTCTTAAAGAAGCTATTAGAGGAACTGGTAGTGGGAGTAAAGCAGGATATAGCTAAGAGCATTCTGAGTAAAAGGAGGGAAAAAAAGAGGGATGAAGAAGTGTGTGGCAGGAGATGAGAATAAGTAAACACATGTACAAGGAATATGTAGAAAAATGGGAAAAAGATAATTACAACTAAATTAAAAAGAAAACACAGAGTAAGAAAAGACCAGAGAATCAGCACCATTAAATACAGGATTTAAAAAGAGCAGTAATGTTTGGGACTATGACTGCCTTTGAAACTTAATGACTAGAAATATATATATAAAAGTGGAATATTCTCAAGTTAGGCTTCCAATGAATGCAAACAAAACTATGAGACAGGAATTTGGATCTGGATTTGAGTTGAAGCAGATTATTAGCCTGCCCTTTTGCCAAGGCATCTACAGCAACAAGAACAAAAACACTGACAATGCAAGGAATATAATAAAGTTCTTTAAATTATATGTAGAGATTTAATATGATTTTTTCATTTCAGAACTAAAATAGAATTTGGTAGTTAAAAGTAATCTATATTAAAGAGCACTGCATTACTACTATAACTATAATATTAGCAACCCCTAATAAAATAATGTTTAAATTTTATCAAGATTCTAACAAGTAGATCAATAAAGAAAACCAACATTTCTTACATATATAATTTAGTTTTGAAAAAATCTTAAATAAAATGTTTTAAATAAAATGGTTAATTATTTAATACATAAAATTTATAAGAATATTTTCAGGTAAAATGATCTGATTTTTCAGAAGGAAATTTCCATAGATCCTCAGTTCAGGTGTAGAGACTAAAATATCATAAGCTTATGAATACCAGAGAACTAATATAAATTGTGGTCTTTCTATTTTAACGAGTAAAGAGAAATGTAGTAATCGATATTTTTTTAACACAAAGCTTAAAATTTAGAAGTGAATAAGAGAAATTGCTTATAGTTGAGAGAGGAAGTGGTGTGACATCAAATGGTTATTAAGTTTCAATATAGAAATTTATGATTTATTACAATAATATACCTTCATTAAGATGGAAAACATATATTTATCTGCATGTGCTTATGTACATTTTCCGCTTACTGTGTAATTTTTTCTGTTGCCAAATTCAGGGCATCCAGATGCATTTGAGCCAGCCGTAATCCAGGAAATGTCAAAAAAGCCCCAATGAGTGAACAGAAAATAGCCAGGAAAAATTTGAAAGTAAGTTTTGAAACAGGACCCCTAAAAATAAAGTTTTAAAAAAGAAGCTGATAAATTTTTACAGTTAGCTCTCTAAGAATCAAACACACTATAAACACAATAACAGTAAGATAAGGAAAGCAAACGTCTACAAAAAGACTGTTCTTATTCAAGTGCCTATAATGGATCTTGGTGAACTGAAAGTAAATTGTAAGCTAAACCAGGCACCTCTTTAGGGGCATTTCTAACAATCTAACCTACATATTCAGTATAGAATTGCTATATGACTTAGACATAACTTTAATTTAATCTCCAGAAGCAAGAAATTAAAGAACAAATCAACACAAGAATTTTATGAAAGATTCAGACTTTAAACAGCTGGAAAAAATGAGTAAGGATGTTTCTAGAAGTTATATCCAACTTAAGAATTCTTTTCATGATTTAAAAACAATCATTTAAAGTAAATACTGCTTCGTTAAAAATGGAAAATTTTAAATTTAAACAATGCTTAATTTTTCAAAAACTTACTGAGATTCTAAACCTTGCTTTTCAAGAAATTGCATGGCACTGTCTGAAAAATTTGTAAACCCTGCAGGGGGAAAAAAAAAAGATTACTCTTATCATAGTGGTGAAATACAGACTCTTTCCTTGGAAATAAAAATGCTAGGAAACACAGTATCTTAAATTTTGAAATGACTAGCTTAGCTCTTTCATGTGTTAATTAGTATGCCATAACGCAATAAAATTTGGTTATTAGCAGGGAATAGTCTTTGAAAACATCCCTTTGATATTTGTACATTCCATGAGTGTGCATAAAATTTGCATTAATTCTTTATGTGAGTAACAGAAATTCAGTTAACTACAAATGGAAAAATAAAGGGATAGTATTTGGGGGAAAGGTTTTAAAACAAACAAACAAACAACTAACTGAAACCAAAAAAATTGCAAAAGGAAGGCAAGCATAATGCTGCATGCCTGTAATCCCAGATACTCAAGAGGCTGAGGCAGAAGAACTGCAAGTTAAAGGCCAGCCTGGACAACTTAGTTGAGACCCTGTCTCAGAATAAAAAGAGGGCTAGGAGGTAGCTCAGTGGTAGAATGCTTGCCTAGCATATGTTGGGGGGGGGGGCTGAGGGTCAATACTTGGTACTGCAAACATACACACACACACACACACAAAAAAAAAAAAAAAAAA
>NW_025999925.1:14730438-14765320 GCF_001458135.2 Marmota marmota marmota
TGGAGGATGGGAAAGGCAGCGGAGCACAACAGACACTAGGATGGCAATTTGTAAATCAATGGATGTGTAACTGATGTGATTCTGCAATCTGTGTATGGGGTGAAGGTGGGAGTTCATAACCCACTTGAATCAAAGTGTGGAATATGATATGTCAAGAAATTTGTAATGTTTTGAACAACCCACAATAAAAAATTAAAAAAAAAAAAAAAGATTAACTGAATGGTAACTGAAGTGTTAGGATATGGCTGAAGGAGGTGGAAACTGGGACATGGCACTGGGGTATATATTTGTATTTGGCAAGTGGAGACCCTTTCTCTCTGCTTTCTGATCAACATGTGAGCTGCTTTCCTCTGCTACACTCTTCCACCATGATGTTCTGCCTCGCCTGGAACCCGGAGGAATGGAGCCTGCCTTCTACAGACTAAGACCTCTGAAACCATGAGCCCTCAAATAAACTCTTCCTTCTCTACAATTGTTCTGGTAGGGTCTTTTAATCATAGCAGTGAAAAAGCTGACTAAAACACCTAGTATTTGCCATGTGCCAGGCATTACTAATTAACTCATTTATTCCACACATTAGCCATGCTATTGTCCTTGCTTTACAGACAAAAACAAACAAATACACAAACCAAAAACAACATCATCAAAAACCCCTTTAAAATAAAAATCTGTGGCACAGAGGTTAAGTAAAAACTTCAAAGTCAAAACTAGATTAGAGGCAGTTGGGATTTAAACTAGGCAGTCTGAATCTCATCTGTGCACTTAACAATTGATTATACTGTCTCTACAAACTGTCACAGCACTTAACAATAGTTCAGAACCATGAAGTCTTTTCAAAATAGAACTGCCCTAGACAGAGTAAGCAGCTCAAAAATTCTCAGTATCAGTTTTTTCAAGGTATTGAGCATTAGGTAAGAGGAGGCTAACTTGTTTTTATAAAAAGGGATAAATTTTTAAGTCTTCTAAATCAGTAAAACCAGCAACCTCAGCAAAGTATAATAAGAATTTAAATAAGAATATGCAGCAAACTATAATAAGAGTAATATTTACACTCTAGTTTTTATTTTTCAATGCAGTATTTAGGGATACTTCCATGTGTTATTCCTGCCAAATTCCTTCTAAAATCACTAATATTGTACATATTTGTCAATCCCTCTATTTTAGTTAACAGTTAAACCATGTATAAGCAATAAACACCACAGAAGTTGTCCTGATTCTACGATATTAATCTTAACCTTAATTGATGAATTTATACAAAGTCAATTTCAATTAAAATGATTAACAGAGGTTTAAAAGAAGCACAATTAACTTCCAAGTCGCAAAAAGAATGTGACTTTTAAAAAACTATTCTTCATGGAATCAATGCATACCACCTATTTTTGTCTACATTTCTACCTTAGTTTCTCAGTTTTTGCATTTACATTCTCACCTTAAAGGCAAACGCTGGTAGTCTACAGTTGCAGTAAAAAGATTTCCTAAAGGAAAAAGTTCAGAAGGTTATACATATTGAGGGACTAGGACCCTGATCATAATCCAGGGTCTCTAGCTAGGAGAGATACCTGTACAGGTAAGTCCTGTTCCACCATCAATAAAAAAATCATCCTATTACCCTGCCTAACACATATTTCTGAGGCCCAGGGGGATAGCTCGGTGGTCTAGGATGTGCAAGATCCATGGATCAATCCTGAGCATTACACTTAAAAATAAACAGTTTGTAATAAAAATGCTTCCGATATCCAGATGAGTATGCTAGGAAAAAAAAAAAAGATTAAAAAGTATTTATCCAAACCATGCAAAATCTAAGCTCTTGGAATAGCTTTACTTTATCAAAGTAATAAACATATTATAGTTTAAATTTGCATTATGATTTATTTTAGTAATTTAATAAAGAAAAACTACAAAATTAAGATTTCCCTAAACTAGATTTCTCACTTCTTACAGGAGAAAACAAAGTATGCAGAGAAGAATCTAGTATACAAGTAGTTTTTAAATTATGCAACTTTTAAATCATAGGCTATTTGTGATGAATAAGTGATCTTAGCTACTTAGTAAGAATAGAAGGTTAGGTAATAACATGAAAAAAGTAAAAGCAAATAACACAAAATAAAAGATGTGATTTTAAATAAATAGGACTATTAAAGCTTTCATTCATACAAATAATATATATTTAAAGTGAAGAATGTGAGTAGCAAATTTTTTGAAAAACAAGTTAGCAACAATTTTACAAGTCTAAAGTTTTATTTAACAACATTTAAGACAGAATATAGGAAGCACAAAACACTGTTTAAGAGAGGTGATAAGATTTTAGAATTAGGATACGCACACTTTTCCCTCTACGTTACTCTGAATTCCAAATTCCTTACTTATTTACCTCTTTTCCAAAATAAACAAAACCAGTTTAACTCACAGCATCAAACACTATAGTCCATCTCTTTCTTGGCATTATAAAGAACTTATGTATTGGAAGACAAGAAAAGGGAAATAAGGTTAAAACACAGAATAAAGAAGTCCAAAACCACTACTGAACAGCTTTTGAGATATCACTACGATTATGTGTACTGCCTGAGGGCCTAAGCCCAGGTTTGAAAAAACACTGCTTCATTTTTATTGAAAATGGAAACTAGAATCTCTAAAAAGACAATTTCCAACTCTTCCACTTAAACTGAAAAATAAAATAACACCTTTGGCCAAAAGTGACATCAAATGACCAGAATGACCGAAGATTATATTTACTGTTAAACCCTAGAGTAATTAAATAAATCACAAAATATGTCAACACTGAAGGAAAAGAAAACAAAATAAGAAGCAACCTGACCCAGGCATGAAACATGATCTTGCCCTGATCACTAATCCTTCAACATCACCCCACTCCATAAATGTCTAAAATGTCACAATCCCTGCATCCTCAATTCATATTGGCTAGTTAAATCTTAAACTAAGTATTTATTGAGTTCCATATTAGAACAAAACCTCCCCACAACTCAGTGTAAAATACACATACGGTATTCTGAAATGAAATGCTATGATCTGGCCATATCCATGCTTTCAACTTTTCATTCAATATTCCCCAAACCTCCACTTGTCAGGATAGTGTATTTACCATCTCCAGAATGTAACTGCTACACTGTCTTGGATAATAATTTCTCTCTCATCTGAATGGTCCTCTTCTCTCCCATCTACCTAATCATATAGACTCAACTGAACTCCACACCTTTCAAAGCTTAGCATTATCTCACCAGTCAAGACCAGTCTCTTACTCTTCGGAATTTATTATAGCATTTACTACTAAAATTCACTTGCCATATAATCATATAGTACCTTAAACTGTAGTGTGACCAATTTATAAATAAAGCATTTTCTAGATCTAGAGTGCCTGGCTGAATCCTGGTTCTACTCTTACTATGTGATCTTTCACATGAAAATTTATTAACCTCTCCATGTTTTCATTTCTTCATTAGTAAAATGCAGCCACTATATCCACCACCTGAGAGGGCTAGTTAAAAATTAAAGAGTTCTTTGTAGTTCTCAGCAACAATCTGATGTTTCCTAGATAAATGAATTAAATACTGAACTTCTAATACCAGAGAATATTGGAGTAAAAACAAGGACAGACAGATCAAATAATGATACAAGTCTCAGTTGCATTTAAATCTCTTTAAGTATATAATAGAAGGCCAAACAAAAACTTCCTAAAAAAACTATTGTTAGACTTAGAATATAAATTTGGCTTATTGTTTTTATAAGTCAGGAGAAATAACTAGAGTATGGTGCTCCATTTGAGTTTTTCACTGGTAACTATGGTAACTTTAAGATCATTTAATAGAAAATATCTATACTACCTAAGGCTGTAACAAAGTTTCTTACTGGGCTGTTTAGCAAAGTAAATTAGGTAGCAAAGTAAATTAGGTACACATTTTTGCCTTTTTATGTACAAATATCTGATGTAAATAATAATATGATGATGCCAAAATTAAGCTTTTATACTTACAGACATGTACAACCAAAAAACACTAGTTAAAAACATGGCATTTTATTTATTTATTTATTTATGGTTAAGCAATGAAAATAATAGTGGTCAAGTACCTTCCCTTTGAATGAACTTCTTACTTTTTTCCTCTCACTATTTACAGATTATTGTTTAAAGAATATTCAAGGCTATATATGGAAGACTATGGATGCAAATAGTCATTTTCTTTTAAGAAACTCGGTTTGTTTGTTTTTTCACCAGTTTTACCCCTTATTCTTAGCTGAAAGACCACCAACTTTACATGCTAAATTAGTTTACTTTCTGTTGCAAAATCTCAACCCTTGAAACCAAGAACATTAGAGGAAAGATTTTTTTTTTTCCTGACACAAGGCTGACACTTTTAAAGTTCTAATTTAGTATTAACATACTTTTTGCAGTTGGAAATAGTTCACATTTTATAGATGCCAATGCAATAATTCAAATGGAAAAAAAGATCAAGGGCAGGTAGAGAAACTTACTTAGGAGGAAATATTTTATTTATGATTAAGTTTAAGCTGAAGAGCTTTAAAATGGTGAGCAGGCTTAATATTTAGTTCTAAAACGGCAATTTTTTTTTCTCAGATCTAGAATAACATTTAATAACATTTATCAAGGTACTATTATGATTCAACTTAGTTTATACTCACATCGCTTTAAAGCCTCAATTCTCATTAAGAAAATATACCTCTATACCAAAAAATGCCCAAATCATTCAAAGATATTTATCAATGCTTTTCTGACAAGGAAAATTCAATAAGAAATTCATTGTTGCCAATACACAAATATGATGGGTATTCTCTAATATTTTTTACAAATTTTTGAGTATGTTTTTATAATTGGTAATGTTTCCACTTAGCCAAGAAATTTCATGTAAGTTTTTCAACTCTAAGAAGAAAGATTATATTCTTACTTTTATGAGCATTACCAATAAAAATAAAGTATGATTTTTTTCCTATCAAATGGTTAAGCCTTTCACATTTACTGTTCCTGCAGAAAAGGCAACCAAAATACTTAATACCAGTAACACTTTGCATTCTACACGGCAAAACAACCTAGAAACTGTACCAAAAATCTATTATAGATGTATACTTACAGATACACAATAAAACTAAACAATAAGTACTTGATAGGAACTTATGAATGAGTAAGTAAAATCCTTAAAAAAAATTCTGATCCTAAATTCCAATGTTAAAAATAAATAAAGCATTGATACTCTTTGACTAAAATTATTTTTTCATATTTTCTTAGGTAGGTTCAATTACCAATTCGAAAGAAGAAAAAAAAATGTCATGCTTGTCTAAAATTTCATCCCATAATCACTAACCTCAACCTAACCAGATTATGGGGGGAAAATAGAGATATTTGAAAGCATAAAGCTTTATTTTGAAAACAAAACCAAATATATAAGAATAAAGCCCTATTAATTAAGCTTTTGCATTAAAGTGAAACAAAATAAAAATATCTTTAAAATTTATTTCAGAAGAAAAATTATCACTTTAAGAGAAAAAAGAATTATAAATTAAAAAATAGAAATAAGCTCCTATCGTTTCTATTTAACTCTAAGTTTCTAATCAGAAGTCTGTATAATCTAGAAATCACATAAGATCTCCAAAAGTTTATAAAAGAAACAAACTTTTAGATAACATGCTATGCACAACTTCTCAAGAAAAAATAAGTACCTTAGCTCAGATTCAATAACTTTGACTCTGTCCTTCTTGACATCTTATCCAGTTTACTTCAGGGTTTAGAGTTTCATTTTCCTCATTAATTTAAAGCAGCACATTTTTAGAGAGTAAGAATATAGTAATTTAGAACCTTTATGGAATTTGAAAATGGTGACTAAGTTGTGATAGCTTGCTGCAGTTGTCTATTTTCAACAGCAAAAAAGGTAGCATTTAACTCACACATGCTTAATTTGCAAATTTACATATATAGAACTGAATATTATCAGAAAACCCTACAATTTATTTTAATTTAAATCATTCAGTTTTTATCTTTATGTAAAATTTGTATGTCTGGCATCCAAAGCAAATTAAAAATTTAAACACAGCCATAAAAACATACATAATAGGGTTTTGTACCTTAAAAATCAACCACACTGTAAAATACAAGTGCTGTGGAAATGTGACTAATGATCCAGTTCTTTAGCCAAATATAATAGGACTACTGAGAAGCTTTATCATTCTTTATAGAATAGCTTTCTTCTCAAATTCATGTAATTGACTCATTACTTTCTATGCTACAGTTCATTCCTAAGAAAGTTTCTTAAAAAAAAAAAAAAGATTCACACATTTTAGAGCATTTTTATTTTTAAAAGTTTTATGCCTACCACGGGATCTTTGGCTTTTTGCCATCATCATTTTTACCTTTTTACTCTTTTTTAAAAAATATTGTTTTAGTTGTAGAAGGACACAACGACTTTATTTTAGTTGTGTATTTTATGTGGTGCTGAGAATTGGACCCCGTATCTCATATATGCTAGGCGAACATTCTAGCACTGAGCCACAACCCCAGACCCCTTTTACTTTTCATTTATTCATAAATGAAACATGCTTCATACTCATAAAACTGGAAGATATTTTTCCAGTGACTCTTGTCACCTCATGGGCCATCAGACAGGAAAGACAATTACTAGAACTGTTCCATCCTTACTGCAAGGCTTTCTTCACCCTGTATCTTCCTCCTACCTAGCAACTGGGCATAAATAGATTGGAAATGCACAGGCTTCTTCAAAAAAGGTTCTTAGAATTACAAATGAGAATGAAGAGAACTAGACTTAGTTTGGATTTAGGAGTGAGAGTGAAAATGTGATAGCTGAGATGAACGTACAACTCAAGTTGAAGCACAAAGTAGAGCTGATCATGAGAGATGATGCAGTTTTAGGTTCCAGGATTCAGGGGTTAGAGTCACACATTAAAAAAGTCAATTCTCATTTTTTAGAACCTTCAAGATTCTATAGAAATTATCACTGCTGTCCTACATAAGTATGTAAAATAAAACCGAAGGGAAAAAACAAAATGACCATGGATATAAAGCAATTTTCTTCCCAACTTTTGAATGAATTGATAAATTTTATGTGACTGACCTGGGTACCACCTTCACAAAAGATAATTCATCAGTAACAACTGCAGAGAATTTCTGAATCAATTGAAGAATGTGTGACTTTGGAATTCAGTATAGCTATTATTCTATGTCATCAATGGCAACATGTGTTAGACTAATAAGTAGACACATAAAATAAAAAAAACCAAGAGAAGCCACTCAGAGGTCACTTCTTCTGGATTTAGTTCATAGGGTGAAAACAAGATGACTAAGATAAAAGAGATTATAAACAGACCCCTCTTTGGTGTTAATATGGATAACTGGCACTTAATTTTGGTCTTTTCTATGCTGTAAAAGGGAGCAGGTTGTTTTCTCACATGCTACAGGTTTGAATGGAAAATCACATACCTACACATATACAGAATTCTACTTCCTTCTTCTTCCCTACCCATTCTGTGGAGATTTAAAGTTGGCAGAAAATAGCTTGAACTATAAGCTCTTCAGCACTTTCTTTCCCTTCTGGGATGAGTCACCAAGCTAAGAGACTCCAGCAGGGATGAGACTGTTTGGCACTTTTTGTGAGTGCAGTACTTAAAACTTAGCAGAGTCAGTTCAGGGCTGAAGACTGTTTAAGGACATTTGCTCTCACACTATTGGGCATTACTGAATGAAACAGAAAGCTGAAATTTATTCACAGAAACAATATGAATAGCTATTTACAAGTATATTTTAAAAAATTTGGTTAGGTAAGTATTAGGACTATATCTCACTAAAATTAAATTGCATATAAAAATATATATTTCGGGATATGTATAAACAATGAAGGCAATCAAGAAAAGGATATTCCATAATAAATAACATTTCAAAGAACATGAGAGCTCAAAGTATGAAAAAAGTAAGATTAGTCAGCTATGCTAATTATTAAACTGAAATGTTTTAGTGGGTTTTATATGACTTGATATGAAAAATGAGTACTCTGATTGAGTGGTATTATCACATTTTTAATGCTACAAAATTAAACAGGAATATTCTAAGTGAACATAATCTTTCAAAATACATATCTGAGGATGTTTCTCAACTGAAAAACATGATCATATTTCTACCTAGTATACTATATACCTGTGAAGATACTGCCTCTCAAGGCTGTGCTCTGGTCCTTCTACTCTACATTATAACTAAATCAATCCAAAAGAGTCAAGAAAGAACGAACACAATGAATTAAAATGTCAAATCATGTCATATATTTAAAATAGTATGTGCTTAAATAGTGTTAACAGTCTCTGGTTGAATATAAAAGACATAAGACACACATTCCTCTGCTTACTCCCAAAATCTGACTGAAGAAACCACATAGGAAAGTAAAAATCCTCAAGAATTAAAAATAAGTGACACAGGAAAAAAAAAAAAAAAAAAGATGTCAATAAAGTTTTAAAAGACAGGAAATGGTTGAAAAAGCAACAACTAATTTAGGTTTCAGCATTTTCTGGTATACTGGGTCTGCAAAGAGAGGAACCCATTAAGAAAGAAAGCAAATTCATTCATCAGAGGCCCTAGAAAAGCCAGGAATTAGAGACACCAGGTACTTCCAAATGTAGAGTTGTAGAGTGTTTGAAAACAGGAAGATTGTTTGAAAGCCTGTATTCATAGTAATTAAGACTTTCCAGATTTTCTGTCTTGCCTAATCACATAAATTACATGGTTGCTCTTCACCAACTCTGGCAGAATGTGTAAGGATTACTTTTTGAAGATAGTAAATCAGAGAAGATTGGCTTGGGATTACTATGTAAAAGTTAGGCTGACAATGAAGAGCTAGTAAGTTACATACATAGTGAATGTTGAGAAGTTGATCTATCAGTTCCCATAATATTAGTCATTGGTTTTATTTCACAGGTGGGAGAATAGACAAATTCTCTCTGGAGAAAATGAGAGCCCCAAATCTGCAAATACTGACAGTTAGAAATCCCCCCCTCAAGGTCTCCCTTAATCATCCACAAAAAGCTTCATTAATCAATAAACTCCAGCCAGTTGCACAAAACTTTCAATTTTGTAGTGCCTTCTTGAATGAATATCAACAGATATTCAAAGCTCACAGACATCTAAGAACAATCTCCATGATTAAAACAAAAAGGAGGAAAAATGCAATGTAAGGTGTAAATGAGAACTTAAAAAAGATTAATACATTGGAAGTAAAAAGATATTATACATCCACAACATGAGAATGCTATAAAAAGAAAAACACTAAAAAAAAAAAAAAAAAAAAGACTAAAAGACTTAGGGTTGGAATGAAGGAAGGGCCTGAGTTTAGTATCAGTAGCCCCTACCAAAAATAAACAAATTAATTAAATAAAAGACTTAATTTTAATTAATTTTTATTTTTTAAAGTTCACAGTAAACAATTCAACAGCTAGGTAGGTACAAGGACAATACAACTGTAATCCCAGTTTCTGAGGAGGCTGAAAAAGGAGGATCCCAAGTTTGAGGCAAGCCTGGGAAATTAAATTCAGCAAGACCCTGTCTAAAAAATAAATAAATAAATAAAAAGGCTGGGAATATAGTTCAGTGAGACAGCACTTGCCTAGGCTATGCAAGGCCCTGGGTTCAATCCACAGTACCTTAAAAAAACAAAAAAAATCAAAATCAACAGAGGGATTGAATTATAAAAGTATAAGAAAATAACTGAGAAAATATAAAATAAAGATAAAAATTAAAGATCCATTCAAATAAGATAAATAACTTACTAATAAGAATTCCTGAAGAAAGACAGAAAGCAGGATCTTACAAACAATAAAAATTATATAGCAGGGCTAGGATTGTGGCTCAGTGGCAGAGTACTCGTCTAGCATGTGTTGTGAGGCACTGGGTTCAATCCTCAGCACCAAATAAAAATAAATAAAGGTATTGTGTCCATCTACAATTAAAAAAAATTTCTTTTTTTAAATCACATGATAAAGGAAACAATCAAGGGGTTGGGGTTGTGACTCAGTGGTAGAGCTCTCCTAGCACGTGCGGGGCACTGGATTGGATCCTCAGTACCACATAAAAATAAAAATAAAATAAAAAACACAGGTATTGTGTCTAACTACAACTAAAACAAAATATTAAAAAAAAAAAAAACAATAATGTGAGGAGTGAGCCCTCAGAGTGGGAGAATATCTTTACTACATGCATATCACAGCACTAATTTCTAGGATATATAAAGAACTCAAAAAATTCAACTCCAAAAGAATAAATAAGCCAATCAATAAATTGGCTAAGGAAATGAACAGAAGATGATATACAATCAATCAACAAATATATGAAAATATTTTCAACTTCACTAATAATTACAGAAGTGCAAATCAAAAATACTCTAAGAGTCCATCTCACTCCAATCAGAATGGCAATTATCAAGAATACAAGCATGGGCTGGGGACGTGGCTCAAGCGGTAGCGTACTGCCTGGCATGCGTGCAGCCTGGGTTCGATCCTCAGCACCACATACAAATAAAGATGTTGTGTCTGCCGAAAACTAAAAGATAAATATTACAATTCTCTCTCTCTCTTAAAAAAAAAAAAAAGAATACAAGCAACAGTAAGTGTTGACAAGATGTGGGGAAAAAGGTACACTCATGCATTGCTGGTGGGAATGCAAATTGGTGCAATCACTCTGGAAAGCAGTATGGAGATTCCTCAAAAAACTTGGAATGGAACCACCATTTGACCTAGCTGTCCCACACCTCAGTATATACCCAAAGGACTTAAAAATCAGCATACTATAGTGACATAGCTACTTCAATGTTTATAGCAGCTCAATTCACAATAGATAAACTGTGGAATCAACCTAGATGACCTTCAATAGATGAAGGGATAAAGAAACTCTGGTATATACACACAATGAAATATTACTCAGCTTTAAAAGAGAATAAAATTATGACTTTTGCAGATAAATGAATGGAGCTGGAGAATATCATGCTGTAGTAAGTCAATCCCCCCAAAAACAAATGCTGAATGTTCTCCCTGATAAGTGGATGCTGTTCCATAATGGGCAGCGGGGGTAGGAGTGGGGGTGGGGGTGAGAATGGAGGAACTTTGATTGGGCAAAGGGAAGGGAGGGGACATGGGGGTAGAAAGATGGTGGAATGACATGGACATCATTACCCTAGGTACATGTATGACTGATTGCATGTATGGTGCAATTGTACATCATATACTACCAAAGAACTGAAAAGCTGTGCTCTATTTGTATACAGTAAACTGAAATGCATTCTGCTGTCATGTATAATCAACTAGAACAAATAAAAAAAATCACATGATAAAAATATCAGAGCAAGCATAACATTTACTTTTAGTCTGTTCTTAAACCGCACCAAAATGACAAGAAATTTGTTTTCAAGTACTTAAAAAACAGTAAAATGTGGATACTAGAAAGCAAACAGGTAGTAGTAAATGACTTAAACACAATGAGGAACCTGAGTCAAAAAGTTAAGGGAAGTTTCTGATCTTATTGCAGAACTCCCAGAAAGGTGAAGGAACTGATGTGATGTTTGTAATTCTCTGTACTGGGGTGAAAGTGCCAGTTGTTGAATGTGTGTGTTGGGGGTAACAGTAGGTATTAAAAATAAGTACCACTGGGCTCAGTGGTGAAGTGCTTGACTAACACGTACAGGGCCCTGGGTTCAATCCCCAGTACTAAGGCAGCAAAAGTACCTTAAAAAGTAACCAGTTTAATCCACCTCTATTATCTGAAACAAGTCTGAAGACTAAGGAAAGGTAAACAACTTATTTCACCATACACTCACAGTTTCTATTCTACTTTTTGTCTCGTAGTTAAATATAGAACTATAAGCATAGGTCAATTAAAGTTCTCTGAAAAAAGCCTTCAACAAGAAAGACAATAACCAAATTAAATAAACAAAAGTAAATTAGAGTAGAAAAATATTTGGTAGGAAGAAAACTTTACCAGAATCTATCACTATCATAAACAAACACAAGAAGATAATATAATCATAAAATGAGAAGGGTTTCGTAAAGGAGGTAGAGAAATTAAACTAAGCTTAAAATTTAAAATTATGTCAGAAATTCAAAATGAATATAAGAATTCAGGTTAAGAAAATCTCCCAGAAAATAAAAAAATATAAAAATATTACACACACATGTATGTGTATATATACACATATGTATGTGTACACACATTCATATACACACATACAAACATACACATGCATACATACATCCATGGGAAATATGATGACAGCCTTAGAATACCAGTCTTAGAGGGATAATATCTAAACAATAAGCATTCTAACAAGATAAAAAAATAATAATAATAAAGAAGAAATCACCAACAATTCAAGACAATTTTCCAGAACTCAAGAGCCCGAGTTTCCAAATAGCTAAACTCCTAGCATAAGGATGAAAACAGACATTCAGTATGGCACAAAATTATCTCTTAACAGTCAAAGATATGAATTTCTAGACCTAAAGGGAAAATCCATAACTTAACATAATTAATGATAAAACTTCAAAATACCAAAAGCATAAAGAGAAAAAGTTCAGGAAGAGTACATAGTGGGAAAGAGAAAGTAAACAAGAAGAGCAAGAGAACATCCAATTTCTCACAAATTCAAAAACATCTGAGAAAAAATTATTTCCTTCCTTGCATTTTCTACTGAGCCAACTATCAGTCAAGTATAAGAAAAATAATTTCAGGCATACAACACTTCAAAAACAACTTACCACTTTTTCTAAGGATAGTATAAGAATGGCCTCTGCCAAAACTAAGGAAGAGGCAAGCATGGGATTCAGAAAGGGTACAGGAATTCTTAGGAAGACCCTGAAATGAAGTCTCAGTTGACCTATAAGTAGAGAACTTATATTCAATGGGAGGCTGAGGCAGGAGAATTCCAAGTTCGAGGGCAGCCTCAGCAAATTAGCAAAACCCTATCTCAAAATTTTTTTCCAATGAAGTATTCAAGGAAGGTAATAGTATACCAGAATGCTTAGCTATAAAAATAACATAGTAAAAAATTGATAAGAAATTTAATAAATGCCTGGGAAGAATGGAAGAAAGGAGAAAGGTAAGCTAATATCTAAAATTAAAATAGTACCAATACCATATAATAGTTAAAACATCTGGAAGAAAATCCCCCCCCCCAAAAAAAAAAAAGCTGTTTCTGTAAAATTAGACTTTGATAAGCAAGGAATCAATGAACTGGCATCTTTCCTCATATTTAACTTTCTAAAACTATTTACCTCTATTTCTCTGAAATTTTTTCAATTACATGAAGAATTCAACAAAGGAAAGTCCTCTAATCTGCAATTTCTTTTTTTTTTTTTTTAAATAAGACACAGGATCTAATGATATTAACTGCAAAAGAAGTTTATAAATTAATATTAATGATGTTTTGAAGGATACATTGCAAAAGATAAAACCAGCAGGCACCATACTAAGCTGATATTCATTTCCTGTGTAGGCTTCATAAAACTGTAGTAGACTTCAGTTACTAGATACACAACTGTAGCAGCCACTGTGAAATCCACCAACCACTGGTATTCTGGAAAGTAATGCAATGCTGAAAAATAAAGGTTAAAAAAGATTTTCATTTAAAATTACATAGATTATGAGAATTTATCCATAATTAAAGTATGACTATTTATTGATTTGCAACATAAGTTTTGCAAACATAGGAATATAAAAATGGAAACAGACTCAAAATGTTAGCATCCAAAGTTAAAATATAATAGCTTGGAAATTAAATAATTGGAATAAACCTAAAATGATTATCAAAATTACCTCAATTGTCATTAAAATATGATTACAAATGTGTTGGCATTTTCTTAGCTGAAATAACTATTTTTTTTCAGGTATCATAAGTCAAAAATTTTTTTTGAGGATATAGATAATATCTTAAATTCAATGAATAAAACTGGGTGTAGTATATAAAGATTTACATGTATGTTCACTTTTGTAATGTAAGAGTTACAATTTTTACGATGATTAATTGCACTAATGAAGGACTAGTAATTGTTGCTACTGCAAATTAAAATAAACTGAAATGTTTGTTGATTTTATAAAAAACCATATCCCTCAACAATTTCATTCTTCAAAGCTTATTGTTAAAATTAACATTCTATAAAAGTAAATATAATTCTGTTGCTTTGCATCTAACTTAATTTAAACCTTTTATAAGGAAGTTTGTTTGCTTATTTTATTCTGGTTTACTTTCATCAGAGTATACTTCAAAATACCAACATTATTTTTTAAAAGGCCTCCTAAAATGTGGAAGTAAATCACATATATAAACATCAATTAATGTGTTTTTACTGGCACATAATAAAATAATCAACTTTATTTTGGAACAAACTTCTTGGTTGCAAAATGTAATCTAATTATACATAAAGATACAATGTCCTTACAGGAAAAATATTTTAAAAATAAAATACCACTCAAAGTGAGAGTTCTTAAAAGTATCAAAACAAACTAACCAAAACTAATATCATTTCTAAGTGATGATAGTAAATTTAAAAAATCCCAAGTCCTTTTACAAATCAGCAAATTTGTTATTTGTTATTTTAACACTCTCAATTTGCTTCAAGTTATTTAAACTGCTTTAGGATTTCTGTTTTGACTGATCTTGGTTTTGAACATTAGACTTCAAGATTTATCCTAAATGGTTGTTAGGATTCCTCCCTCAATTGCTCCCCACCGCCCCCGCCCCCAGTGAGTTAAAAAAAGAAATTACCAACATTCAGCCTTTTGAATAACTTTCTGAAAGGAGGACAGTAAAGTGAATGAAAAGATAAACAAATGTCTGTTGTTCAAAAAGTTTTCTAATTCTCCATGCCTGCTCACAAGCACACAGGCTTCTTCCATGGAACTCACTCATAGCAAACAGCCAGGTGACATTCACAAGTTCTAATGTTCTTTAAGGTTCTTATAATAGACAACTAGTACAAACTGAGATGGGCTTTCAAAATAGTTACTGAGATATTGATAACACATTCAACCGAAGTACAAGTTACATACATTTTTGGCTATATATTTAACCCAAGTGTTACAATTATATTCTTTTTGTACTCAATAATCCAATTACATATTTGCCTTTTAATATTGGAATCAAAAGTTCAGACAGAAAAACCCCATTTTTACTTAAATATACATATGCAGCATACATTCACAAATGATTACATAAATGTAAATCTAAAAAAAATCTCCCTTCTATTCTAGTTAATTAGAATATTTTTTCTATTGTGTTATCATTTATTAATCATAACCAAGAACTTCAAGTTGATACTTATACTATTTTCACAAGACAGACAGCAACAGAAATTATCTTCATTTTGCAGACTGGGAAACTGAAGCAAAAACTATATCATGAGCAAAAACTGCTATCATTCTGCCCAAGACTTTGAGGCATATAAGTAGTAGAGATGAGACCACAATACAGTTTTTCCTTTCTTAATTAACATTGTTTTCTTCTATGTTAAATATCTTCAACAGAATTTTTACATATAGGTAACATTAAGTGAATAATACATTTACTTCACAGAAAACAGTCTATATATAATAATCTATATATAATAAAACCAATTTTTACCCACCTTGCTACATGTTAAAGATCTAATTTTTTCCCATTAAAGTCCTAATTTGTAATTCCCAAAACACAATGTGCAAAAGGAAGTTTTCTTTTCACCATAGTAATATTTCTTTTAAAGTAATGAATTTTCTATTTAATGTATCAATATTAATAATATTAACAAACACATCAATAATACATTGTTTCATGAATTATGCTATAAAGTTAACTGGTAAACAAGAACTACCCTCAGAAAACATATACATCTGTTCATTTCTTCTCAGTTTAACCTGTGATAAACAGCTTCCATAGGTAAGTTTTCCTGGCACGCAGATTTCAACAGTCTGTCTATAGGACCTCTTTTCTTTTAGCACATCTTCCAGACGATTATTCATGCTTTGTAGTGCATGACACTTCTGAGACAAATGGAAAAGATGAACAACATCTGCTGTCTTTTTCTAGTTTCAGAAGTTCAATTTCCAGGCTTGACTAACAGATTTCAGCTCGAATATCTGTGATCTGTTGTAGTCTGGAGAATTTCTCAAAGCAATGACAATTTTCATGGATGTTTAACATCTCTTCAGTGACCAACTCTGAAGCCACAAAGTGGCCCAACAGTAGCTCTGGAGTTTGGCATGGAAGCCAGGTCCCAAAGGTTGGCAGCAACCATGGCTACTAATTGGCCTCCTAATTAGAATACTCTTGATATTAAATGATCAGTTGTTGAGCAGGATCATTTGCAACTAGTTCTCAAAACTCAAATACTGAACATGTTATGTGTTGTAGTCACATTATCTCGATTTCAATTGTTAAAGTTCATTATAATAGCCTACATTTGTGTGCTCTATTACATGCAGTATATAACCCTGCCTATAAATTTTTTAATTCTTGTCCTAATGAGCCTACACACACACACACACACACACAGAATTACTTACCTCACAGAACTGTGAGGATGAGTTGATAAAAGTATTCAAAGTGCTTGATGTTCAAAAACTTAAAGATATTACTGAAGTTCAGTAGCAAATAATTATTCAATAAATAGTAGCTATTAGTAAAAATGATAAAAATTATACTAGCAATCAGGGAGAATATATTTATATTCTTGTATTTTTACATATCTATTTTTACATAATTTTACATAATACATTTTACATAATATCCTAGATATTACATATCTAGGATTGCAAGTTCAAAGCCAGCCTCAGCAACTTAGCAAGGTGCTAAGTAACTTAGTAAGACACTGTCTCAAAATAAAAACTAAAAAATAAAAAAGGCTGGGGTGTGGCTCAGTGGTTAAGAGCCCAGGGTTCAATCACCAGTATCAAAAAAAGAAAAAATTAAAATGTTTTAAATATTTTTATATGGAAAAAGAAAAAGAGGGGCTGGAGTTGTAGCTGAGTGGTTGAGTGCTTGCCCTGCATGTGTGAGACACTGGGTTTGATCCTCAGCACCACATAAAAAAATAAATAAATAAAACAAAGATATTGTGTCCACTTGTAACTAAAAAAAAAAAAAAAAAAAAAAAAAGAAAAAGAGCATAGCAGATAACAGGTCTTAAAAGTCTAAATGATACTAGATAATTGATTTATATTGTTCTTCATTAACATTTTTGGGTTCCAGAACAGTTTATTTTCCATACACATAATTTATATAGGTGTAATACTCAACTTTCAAATATTTTGAAGGTACTTCAGATCACTAAAAAATTCTATATGAAAACTAGATAAATTTGTTATGCGTTTTTGAAGATGGTGTGATTTAACTCAGAATTGCATGATACTTTATACATGATTTTAATAAATAGTTGAGGTTTGAAAGCCAGTGCTTTTTTTTGCAGGGGAGGTTTACATGTTTGTGTGATACTGGGGACTGAATCCAAGGGTGCTTGTTCTACCACTGAGCTACATCTCCAGACCTTTTATTTATTTATTTTAAATATGAAATAAGGTCTTGCTTAAATTGTCCAGGATGGCCTCAAACTTGGTGATCCTTCTACATCAGCTTCCCAAGTATCTGATATTACAAGTGCGTGCCACCGCACCCTGAGAAAACTAGTTTTAAAAAATAATATCACCTTTCTCTTCTAGATTCAAATAATTTCTTATAAATTTTATTTTAAACTTTTATAGTCAATATACAATTACAGAAAAGTAAATGACTTACTCAGATATTCAATGTATCTATGAATCTTGTATAAGTAAAATTTCCTAATTCTTATTCCATTTATTGTTCTAAAACCACTTTTGTTTCTACTAAATGTCAGAATAAAACTGAATTATTGAAAATATAGTTAATTCAATACAAATATACTTTGCAAGTCACATTATGTAAGAAGTAGGCAAGTACAGGAAGCAAAGTAAGTTTAGAATTCAAGATTATAAAAACTGTGACCTCAACTTAATAAACAGAGACTATGTGACAAACTTGTGTAAGTTAGCCTCTTTTGAAAAATGATCAAAACATTACTACAAATTTGGTGAACAGAAAAGGAAATTTAAATCAACTGAAGTCACTTGGAGCTTCTAAGTTTTTAAATTGTGCCTCATGTACTGAATGATCAGAAAAGAACGCGTGTATACATACACACACACACACACACACACACACACCAACTAGCCACAACAGATAAAATGAAAGTACTTTCACTACCATAATATAAAACTGAGATTTACAGAACATTTTACCAAAATTCCCTTACCTAAAGTATCCACTTCTGTAACTGACTTTGTTTCTAGATGAAGGTCAATATCCTTTGGAATGGTTAGTGGTTTATTTTCAATGTGACCATTATATTTCCTATAAAAATCAGACAGGTGACACAAAAAACAAGTTACCTACACTATTATGTAAGTGCTTGTATCAAACTAAATACAAATGAGATTTAAAATTTTGCAGTGAAAAAGAGCAAATTTTAAAATATTTCATCAGAATGAAGGTAAGATACTCGAAATTAGTTTTTGAAAGGGGGCTACAAAATGTGAATGTAAATTACCATGTGGATATATATAAATTGGCAGGAAAAGAATTACCTAAATTAGACAGCAACAAAACTGTGGTTTCTAGTTTAGTATTTCACACCCATTTCTTCTATTTTCTCTTTTGTAGTTTTAAAGACCACCTAATATCTCCTTCTTTAGGCACAAGAATAAAAGCAAATGAAGACAAGTATACTTGTCTTTGAATCACACACAAAGAAATATGTCAGAGCTGAAGAAATATTAAAATTAATGTGTTTAAGAAAATCAGAAATATGAAGGCTACCCTGGAACTGTATCTACTAAAAATCACAAATGGAAGAAAATAATGATGTCATGTGCATTCATATCACTCCCAAATTGTTTTTAATTTTAATTTTCACATTATTTTTATTGGTATATTATAATTATACATTAATAGTGGGATTTGTTGTTACATATATGTACACACGCGATATAATAATATAATTTGGTCAATATCATTCCCCAGTATTTCCCCCTTCCTTCCCATCCTTTCTCCCTGTGGTCCCTTTCCTCTAATCTACTGGTCTCCCCTTTATTTCCATGAGCCCTTCATCCCCGCCCTTCTTTCCCTTTTTCCTCTAGTTTCCGTATATGAGAAAAAAACATATGACCCATGTTTTTCCGAGTTTGGCTTATTTTGTTTAACATAATGCTCTGAAGTTCCATCCATTTTCTTTGCAAATAACATATTTCATTCTTCTTTATGGCTGAACGAAAACTCGATTGTATGTATGTATGTGTATATATGTGAATATAAACACATACAAATTATATATATACACATTTATACACACATATGCATATACATACATACATACATATCTCCCATTTATCTATTGACACACACTAAGGCTGGTTCCATAATTTGGCTATTGTGAGTTGTACTATAAACATGGGTACAAAGGTATTACTATAATATGATGACTTTCATTCTTTACGACAAATACCAAGGAGTGGTATAGTAGTGTTATATGGTGGTTCCATTACTAGTCTTTTGAGGCCATATGTAATGTTTAAAGACAGGCAAAATAATAAATTAACTTTTGATAAAATTAATTTCAAACTAGAAATTTTGTATTTATTCTTGGGAATAAATAAAAATATAAACTGGGAGAATCTCAGTAAAAATTATCTCATACAGACAAATCAAACTAGTGCTACTAGGAATAAAGCCTTAAATTATATGAACTTGGGCAGCACATTTAATATCTTTAATCAACAGCTTCCCATTAGTCAAGTATAAATCATTAGGTAATTATCAGAAATTAAGTAGAACTAAGGACTAAGTACAACTATGGAAAGTGTTTTGGAAACTATATTAGAAAAGAATATTCTGTTAAAAAACTTAACTATTGGAATAAAAAAGGAAGGATGATGATTAATATTCTAATGAACTTCAAGGTGTACTTCTAATGGTAAAAGAAAAAGAGGAATAATAGCAAGGTGAGAAAATTTCCAATTACTGCCAAATAATTAACGTTTAAAAATTTTTTTAGTACTTACAAATCTATTAGGCCAGGTAAACATAAATTTTATGATAAATATTTAATGACAATTTAATTTCAGTGACTTTTATAATATATTAGAATTATAATTTTGGAGAAGACCAAGGAAATTAAAGCCTATTCAGAGAGGATAATTAATATGTAGTTGCCATGAAAACTTAACTTTACAGAAAGAAATACAAAGTTTTAAACCTGGAAGAATTCTTCAAAATTACTATGTTCAATCTATTTTATAGATGAAGCTACTGTAGTCCATGCAGTGTGGTTTATTAGTTCTCTGAATAGATTTTAAACACGGACAAAACATTCAAGAGCTAGGAGCTGGAGATATTTTTCAGTGGTAGAGCACTTGCCTAGCACGTGTATCATTAAATGAGTTGTAGAGTGAATGCATAGGTCACTGGTCTCTTTCCCCATCAACCCTCAACTAAAATTTTTTAAATATAACAGTGTTGTTTTTCTCATTTAAACAAAAAAAATACAGTTACACTTTTTTTTAGTAAAATAATTGTTTTCTGCTTATATATTAATTTCCAGTATTAGATTTGTAGATTCTTATCTCAAATTTATCAACTACGTAAGTGTAATCAATGTTCCTTTAATTAAAGCATAAGAATATATTTGCATAAATTTTATTAAATATTTAATGCTTTCAAGCTCTTCAATATAACTTACCTGTCTTTTCTGCTTTTCCCTTTTTGTTGCTTCCCTGCAAGAATTCTTAATTCTTCTTCTGTAGGATGCTGATACCACCTTAAACTAAGGGGGGAAAATCCTTTTAAATAAATCACTTAAAATCACCAAAATTATTCATTTATTCTACAAATATTTACGGAGTTTCCTATTTGTGAAGACTCTGCAGGGAAATATCATGTGAAAACTAATCCAATATAGGTACTACTGCTTAAGCCTTCAGAGGGCTTAGATTCAAATGCACTTACCAAGCACTTACTAGATGCCAGGCCCTGTAACGTATGTATCTATTTCTTATAAGCTACAAGTATTATTAAAAGTAACATACAGTAAACTCTTAGGCCAGTGGGCAAGAATCCATTAATGCTCCACCCATCTTTCACATAAAAGAACATCAGTTTCCTAAAAAAGAGGGTGGTTATCTCTCACAAGGTAGACTTTTCCTTTTCCCTTCCCTTTAATTTCATTTGAGAATTCTCAAATATTATGTATATAAGAATTCGAGAAAACTGTTGTATTCGAAAACCCTTTATTTTTCTGGCTGTAATCTCCTTTAGTATGTGTTCCAACAACAACTGGGCACATTCACCTCTACCACACAGTCAAAATACCCAAACAAATATATTTATCCCCTCCCAAACACCAACCAGTTCCTTATAATTTTGTTCTACCTCCACTGTCATGTATTTAAAAAATAAAATCAATTAATATTTTAAAAAAATTTTGTTCTACCTAGTTGTCCCACTATCTACATTTCACCTAATTTGATATTCAGATTTTATTTTCAATGTATCCATTCCACATTATCATTTCTGTTCCTCAAACCTTAACAATTCTAAACTCCGCCAACTCTATTATAAAAGACTGTGTTCAAACTTTTCCTCAGCATGTCATCCTCTCTAACTCTATCATAAAACTCTTATTAACTGGCCTACCTGCTTTCCTGGATACACTTATCAGATCCACTGGCCTACTTTGTTACTTTTCCATAATGAAAAACTCATGAAATATGCCTGTTTAAATATTTTCCAAAGGCTCTTTACAGGGTAAAAGCAATGAGTAAGGCAACTAAGCAAGGACTCTGACCAAGGTGCTGTAGTTATAAAGAAAGATACACATAGAATTGTTAGATGCTCCAATTTTTTAATCACAAAAATCTAGATTTTTAATACTAAGTATCACAATTTTTACAAATAATTATCAACTGATCTGCCATTCTAAAAACACTACAGAATAGGCAATGTGTATACTGACTGGATATTTGATGATATTCAGGAATTATGGTTAAAAAATTTTGAGCTATGATAATGGGACTGTGATAATTTTTTAAAGCTTAAATATTTCAGAAATATACACTGAAATATTCATGACTAAAATAATAAAATGTGGTGAAATTTGCTACAAATAACATGTTGGGGGAGGGGAGATGAAGGAGAGTAGAAATGAAACAAGTTTGGTCACCAGCTAGTAATTCTGATAACTAGACTATTCTATTTTATGTTTAAAATTTTCCAATAAAACACATATGACAAGGACCAAATGTGTACAGAGTTTGTGACTTCCTGTTTCCATAGCCTTTTATAATCTGACCACAGCCTACTTCTACAGATTCACCTTCAACCATTCCCTACTTGAAAGTAAAATATTCGAACTTGACTAAATGACATTTCATTATTCACAAATTCTTTGATCTCTTGCTTTTGCATATATTCTTCTCTCTGCTTATAAACATCTATGCCCCTTCCTGGCAAACTCCTAATTTGTCTTCTAAGTCAGCCTCCCTATAGTATAATAAAGAATATATGTTCTTGGGGCTGAGGATGTGGCCCAAGCGGTAACGCGCTCGCCTGGCATGCACGGGGCGCTGGGTTCGATCATCAGCACTACATAAAAATAAAATAAAGATGTTGTGTCTACCGAAAACAGAAAAATAAATATTAAAAAAATTCTCTCTCTCCTCTCTCTCTTAAAAAAAAGAATATATGTTCTTTGCCCTCAGATCCTGTCACAAAGCTTCAAAAGTCCTTGGATTATCCTAAGTGAAAAAGGTGTTTTTGTTATGCTGACGAGGTAGCATGCAATAGGTCCCTAAAAAGCTCCAGAATGAGGTCTGGTTACCAGAAACATCTAAACACATTTTGAGAGGGTTGTAGTGATAGAAAGGAAGCTGGACATTGAGTTCAATAATTTAGAAAAACTAATAAATCAGCAATATAAAATCATATCTATAAATAAAATTCCATAAAAACGCTGGATATTGAAGCTCAGAGGAACTTTGTAATTGGTTAACATACAGTTGTGCCCAGAGAGTGACATCTTTTGACTCTGAAGGGAGAGGACATGGAAATTCTATGCTCCTCCCCAGACTGCACCCTACAAACACCTTTTATAATAAAACTGCAGTCATGAGTACACAGTAGTTTCCTGAGTTGTACCAGTCATTCTAGCAAATTAGTGAACCAAGGAGATCATGGCAACCTTTGGATTTGTAGCCAGCCAATCAGAAGTGGCTTGGGTAACCACAGGAACTCAAAGCTGGTGTTTGAAGTAACACAAACACACAAGCAGACTTATGGAGGACTTTTGACTTAACATGTAAAGTATATGCTAACCCTAGTAGTTAAGTGTCAAAAACTGAACTGCATTATTACACCTAGCTGACACCAAATCAGTTAAATTAAAAGTGAAGATTCTAACTGAAAGACTCTCAAAGTGAAGACTGTGACTTGGTTGTTTACTTCAAAGCTAGTATAGTTACTGGCATATAGTAAGTGCTCAAAAAGAATCACTGAACCAAAATAATTTTATTCTCCTCCTAATTTAATAGTTTTAAAGTAAAACATATCCCAACCAAAAAGTCCCTAAATTACAATTAACAGATGAGGAGGCCATTTGTTAGACTCCTGAAATTTCCACTGAAGTCCAGAATTTTAACTTACAGTCGATTCTCGTTATTCGCGGTAGTTATGTTCTATAAAGTCGCCGCGAACATTGAACCATTGTTCCTAGGGGAAATACAGGGTTAGGTTCCTGCGAGCCTCTTGTCACAACATATTCATCAATTGATCAAGACATAACCTTGTTTTATGTGTTTCTGGTAAAGATGCCTTATATAGTATATATTGTTGATTCATTAATATTGAATTCATGGCTAACAGCACTATCCCTCATGTCTGAACAAAGCTTATCTAATCTCTGTAATCACAAGAATAGCATTGTACTGAGTTCTGTGAATATAGCATATTTGTTCCATAAAGCACATCACAGCTTTCTTGTGCCTAGGAATAACTGACAATAAAAGGTTGAGGAACATTTTGAACAATGAAATAACCAACAAAAAGTAAATATTTGAAAAATGAAGCCCCAAATAGACCACTAAAAAAACACCTGTTTACAATATGAGATATGAAACAAGAAGGCAAAGTTGCCTTGTTAGATTCCAACTGGGAACATAGGTTAGGGCCAAATTGTGCACCACTCTATATATCCACGGATGACCAGGAAAACTACATCCAAGTATTAATTTGAGGGTTGCAAATAAATTTTAGCAAGTGGACAAAATTACAAATATGGAATCCACAGGGGGGAAAAAAAAAAGAGGCACACATAAGCAGAAGAAAACTCTATTTACAAAGACTAAAAATAGTTGTTCAGCTTTGGGAACTATAAATTCATAATCTGTGAAAAATTCTTAGTATAGAAAAATTTAGGTTTTGTTTGTTGGTCGGGTTATTTATTTATTTTTACAGTGCTGGGGATTGAACCATCTGTAGCCCAATTTATATTTAGAATGATGAAATATTTTTAAGACCCTTACATTTTGTAAGAACCATTTTCTTTTAAGACATACTCATGCTTCTTTCATCTTATTTTTATAAATCCATTTTTCTAAAATATATTATGCTTGTTATAGTTTTTACAGGATAATTTAGGGTCATCCTCACTACTAACAATTTTTCAAAGGTGAAATATATGGATTTCATATACTTTTAGGACTACTTAGTTCTAATTTGTTTACTTATCTATTCATTCATTCATTCATTCATTAGCCATTTATGGAACACCCACTATGCAGCAGGCACTCTGCTAGGCAATGGAGATATAATCATGCCTAATAATGCCAAAGTCCATGCCTTTTTGATGCTTCTCTTCAATCAGGGCAGAATTTAACTAATTTTAAATAATAAAAATTAATTACAAATTGTAATATCAGTGAAAGAACCAAATAAATGGCAACCAGTAACTTAAAAGGATAAGAAAAATGAAGGGAAGCACACATTCCAGGCATGGAATCGCATGTCCAAAAGCACAGTTGTGATAAGACACAATACTACTGTAACTAAAAAGCCAAAGAGGCAATAGCTTCAGGAAGAAACACAAAAGGGAAGCCAAAGAGATAGGAAAGGAAATAGACCATGCAAAGCCTTATAGGTCACGGTCATTGTATGAAGTTTAGATTTTTTGCTAAAATAATAGTCTCAAAGTAGGGGAGAGAAATAATAAATTTATATTTTAAGCCCCTTTGCTGCTCAGTAAAATGGAGGGAGGCAATGAAGAATAGCAGGAAGATGTATTTTAGACACCCAAATCAATAGGTCCTGATGATGGACTTAAGGTAGTGAGTAAAAAAAGAAAGGAATCCAGAATGTTCTCTACATTTCTGATTTGAATAAGATGGTGATACATTCTGTGATACGGAATAGAGGAGGAAGAAACCAGGAACTTTAGTTTAAGTGCCAATGAGACATCAAGTGAAAATATCAGGAAGGCAACAGTATACTGGAATCTAGAGCTCAGAGAGCTGGGATCATTACATAATTGTAGTATTTAAATACAAGAAAATTAATAAAAATGAACTGAAGAGAAAGTGAAAATGGTAAAAGGCTAAACAGTTAATGAGGAAGTATAGATAACTTTTGTAACAAATGATTATGAGGAGAAACAGAAGTAGGCCAGAAACTAAGAATAAATATAATAGGCCTTAAGTTTTTGAAGAAGGGAGGCAGGCAGGGTTGTAGCTCTTCTTTTTTTGTTGTCATTCAATGATAGATCTTTAAAAAACAAAACAGTATCTTTGCAAACAGGAATGATCCAATGTAAAATGGAACAACTGATGACCTAGGAATAGATGGAATGGCCAAAGCATCAAAATCTGAGTGAAAATTATAGGGAAAGAGGCCTAGAGCTTAAATGCATGAATGGGTCTCTGATAGGACACTTCTTCTGCAGGCAAAAACTAAAATATATAAAAACTTTAAAAATACAAATAAAGATGAGGGGTTGTACATGTAACTAAGGTTATGGATTTTTTAGTGTGAACGTGATAGGCTCTGGTTTCAGGTTGAGGCAATTACACAAACGTAAGGTTTGAGAAAAGAATTCTAGTTGAAAAAGCTGTCTGAGAAGTAGAACATACATACACTACCAAGTAGCATGCAGTGGCCATAAGACCAGAGGTCATGATTTCGAGGTAAAACCTAAAAGTAAGTTTGCCTGACTTTAATAACAGTCGATGCTTTTTACATAGTTTGATTTTATATCATATAGTTCCCACTTACTGTATTTTGTATTCCTGTCTCAGTTTTTAGTCTTTTCCTTGCTGTTACTAAATAGGCCTATCCTTAGCAAAATGATAGCCTACCAGCAACTGTTGCACTATGCCTTTCAAATATTGGCTTGAAGACAAATGCAACAGTTTATCAGATTTAGAGTTCATGCAGCAGTTAATAACAGCCACAAAAATACAATTAAAGATAAATGTTTTAATATGTTAAGCAAAAGAACACCATGTAAAAATTGTACATACATTTTATCATAACCGTAGGGGAAATTATGAGAGAAAAGTGAGAAGGAAATTCAACACAATTAGCAGTCATTGTCTTTGGGTGATGGGACTATATATCACCTCTTATTTTTATTTTTTTTAATCAAATTGCCATCTTTTCCTATACTGTAGATATAAAAAAAAAACTTTTATAAAAAATAAAGAGATCTCACTAAAACACTGAGACTCTTGCATTTAAGTTAAATATTTTAATTAAAGCATATTTTATGACATTGACCTTGGCTATTCAGCGATTTTTTTTCACTTAAGTTTTTAGTTCAGACTGTCAGCCAGTATCTCCAATAATAAAGATAATCTGGTATTGCACATTACTAAATTATTAAGTTAATTTTTCAATAATCATTCTTATATAAACGACTTACATAAAATATTACCAGATCATTATAGCTGTGTTCAATAGCATTGAAAAAATAGGTGGTGGAAATATAGAATGTACAGACCTAGACTTTATTTGTAAAATTTAAGCAACAATGTCATTTACAGTGAACTACTTTAGAAACTTAAAATGGAAAACCTACATTTGAACAAATATATAAAAACATACTATTGATAGTGTAAGCTAAAGAATTTTAATATATAAACAATCATACAAAATTGTATGCCAGGGTATAGTTCACTGTTATGAGTTGAATGTTTGGGTCTTCTCAAATTTCTTTTTGAAATCCAATTCCCAATGTGATATTTGGAGATTGGGCCTTTGGAAGGCAATGTTAGATCATAAAGGTTGAATCTTCATAAATGATATTAGCCCTTTAAAAAAAAAAAAAAAAAAGGCTTGCTCTCTTTCAACCATGTGAGGATATAAAAGTCAGTAGTATGCAACTCAGAAGAGGGACCTCAGAAAAATAGACCATGGTAGTCCTGATCTTAGAGATCCAGCTTCCAGAATTTGAGAAACAAATGTCTGTTTTTAAAAGGCACTCAGCCTACGGTACTTTGTTATAGTAGCTTGAAATAAGAAGGCAGTAACTAAAGACAATTTCCATTTCTGTTTTAAATTGCCATAATTTTGAGAAATGAGGGGGAAAAACTGAACAAGAACAAATACAACTTAAAACCTAGACAATCTTTCAGCATAAGTAGGTATTTTATTTTCTATTTTGAGACATTTGTTATACAGAAACATTCTCCTCTTTTTCATTGGAAATTTTAATAGAGTATCATGATCATTTTGAAATTGGAAGTTAAGACCACTAAGGCAGAAGAGCAAGGACTCAAGCATTCCATAGCGTGATAGCGGAAAATTCAATCTTTCCCTTAGGTCATAGGTCCCACCTACTGTGCATTTGAATAGTAGGTTTCTGTCACCAAAGGGAACTTGCAGACTGTTAGATCAGGCAACATGCAACACAGAACAGGCAAAAAGAATTAGAATGATTGAATATGAAGGTGTTATAACACCCTCTTTCTCCAATATGGGATGAGACAAAAATCAGAGTAAATTTGACTAAAATATATTTTTGATGAAGGACATATGAAGGGAAGTAGCAGACCAAAGTGAGAGATTAGGGAAATAAAGGGGTGGAGAAAAATACATGAATTTTGAGATAAACAATTAGGAAAATGGAAAGCAAGTTCAGAAAGGAGGCTATTATGAAGAAAAAGCAAATCCTACTCCTCATGCAAAACCCACTATTCAAATGTACAAAGAATGTAACCTATCACTTACCTCTCCATGAAATGAGAAGCCAAGCAAACTTCAAAACAAAAAGTAACTTTTAATTACAATAGAAAGTTAAGAATACTTTGGCTACAAATCAGTAGCCACCATGAAGAACACTTAGGCAAAATGTGTTACTTACGTGAGGAAAGGTTGTTCATACTAAAGATACAGAGAAAGCAACCTAAGATTTTCTTCCCTATGGGAAGAAAGGAGAAACACTCTAAAAGCATTAGGCTCTTCAGGCTGAGTGGGTTTTTGTTTGTTTGTTTGTTTGTTTTGGTACTTGGGGATTGAACCCAGGACGCTTTACCAGTGAGCTACATCCACAGCCCTTTTTATTTTTTGACATAGGGTCTCACTAAGTTTTTGAGACTGGCCTTGAACTTGTGGCCCTCTTACCTGAGTCCTCTGAATCACTGGCATTACAGGTACGTGAGTTTTTCCAGGTAATAATACATACCATGGGTTATTGGCCAAAGAGATCTAACTACACAGTTTTTGCTCAAGTAGGAAACCCTTCAACGAAGTCTGACAATTATAAAAAGACATGTAAGAAAAGGAGAACTAATAATATTTTCCAATACAGGTTGAGTATCTCTTATCTGAAAGTATTCAGAGTTCAGATTTGGGGAGTATATGCATTATACACAATGAGATATCTTGGGGACAGGACCCAAGTCTAAGTAAATTCATCTGTTTCCATATACACATAGCCTGAAGGTAATTTTATATAATATATTTAGTGCACCTGCATTTTGATTGTACAAGACATCACAGGTGTTGAATTTTCCATTTCATCAGTCAAAATAGTTTCAAATTTTAGATTGCTGCAGGGGATTTGGGATTTTTAAGTTAGGCATACTCAATCTGTGTTTTCCTATTTTAAAAAACCTGAAAGGATGAAATACAAAATATTTTTAATTTAGTAACATGGGATAAATTTAATGACAAATGATGAGGTGAGGGGTACAGACTGAGCAACAGGTAATATTTCTTAAGCTCTACTTCATATTTAATAGGTTTTTAGTAACCAAAATCAATGTTGATGTGTTTTTGAATTTAGCTAAAATAAAAGCTAAGTAGCCAAAGAATGACCACAAGAATACAGTAATTACGTAAAGAGAATTCTCATAACACCTATAACCTGAAGGATATATTCTAAAAGGTAAAGTAGACATAGGAGAAAATGTAAAAAGAAGATAATAATCTTAAATAAATTACTCTGTAAACTGCCAATGAAAGTCACCATGGTAGTAGAAAAGTTAAGACTTATTTCCTGAAATTTAAAACTTAGTTATGTATGACAATTCCAGGACAAGATGAGGAGTGGATAACAGCCATAAATCAAATAAATATAGCAGTCTCTCATTTACCCTCAGGGAATATATTCAAAGACAAACCCTCATCTTGTAGATGCTTGAAACCACATGTGCCAAACCCTATATATGCTAACTTTTTCCTGTACATATAAACTTATTGATAACTTATAAATTAGGCATAATAAAAGACCAATAATAACTAATAATAGAACAGTTATAACAAAATATTGTAATAAAATTTATGTTAATGCGGTCTGTCAAAATGTCTTATTATACTGTACTTACCTTCTTGTGATGACATATGTAAAATAACACAATGCCTACATGATGAGATGGAGTGAATGTCATAGGCATTGTAACATATGATGCAAGGGTGACTTGAATATGGCACTTCAATAGCACGAGAGTAGATCTGATTTCGAGATGGCTACTAAATGACTAACAAGCAGATAGCTTGTAGAGATGCTAGACAAAGGGATGATTTACATCCCAGGTAGGAAGAACATGAGATTTCATCACACCAGTCAGAATGGTGCACAATTTTAAATTATAAATTATTTATTTCTGAATTTTCCATTTAATATTATCAGACCACAATTAACTGCAGGTAACTGAAATAGTAGAAAGTCAAATGGCAGGTAAGGGGAACTACTACATTAGACTATGAATCAAACTTCTCGGGGAAGAGATCTGGATTTGTTTCATTTCTCAGTATAGAGACTTGAGTAAATCATTTAAAATTGTTTCCTCATTTGTAAAAAAAACAGAGATAATATCATCCATTGCAAAAAAGAAGACACTCATCAACTTTTTTTTACTTCTGGGTACAATAAAGACAACATTTCCCTGTTACCCTGCCCTTTAGTTAAAACTAGTCAAAGAATCTCAGCCTACTGAATGTGGGCAGAAATGCTGAATATATTTCTAAGCTCAATACTGCAGAATCTCCTGAAAGATCCATAGCCCTCTCTGTTTACTTGCCAACTGGCATAGCATCTAATAGAGGACTCCAAGGTCACAGGAGGAACAGAAGAGCCCCAAGATAGAAGAAAGCTAGAATCCCTAAGCCACCCCTTAAAGGATAACTGAATCCTTAAATAACTCTTCTGTGAAAGATCTACCTGGAGAGATGCCCAACCCCTTTGAATCCCCATTTGACCCTGATCCCTTTCTAAAGAAAATAAGTAAGAAATTGATATTAACAGATAATAACTGATGTTAATTTCAGACACAGATTTTGGAGGTCATGACATATCCCAATGCATCCCCCCCCCCTACTTAGCTAAGAGTATACAGATTTAAGTGAGATAAAAGATTTTTAAAAATTTCATCAATATAATTTTATACAAATATAAAGGTGATATAATGGAATTAAACTAGGCTAAAGACTACACAGTATTTTTAATAAAAGTTAAAAGTTTATTTTAAAAGCAATATATAAATGTTATTTAACACAAGCTAGAAAATAAATTATTTAGATTGCTAATTTATACAAAAACTGCTTATTTCTTTCAGTGTAATCGCTTACTCCTTCAAGGTATTGACTAATTCAGGAAATAGGCTACTAATAAAGTTAACATACTGAACATGTGTACCTTTAAACTCTCCATTTTAAAGGGACAGAAATTAATTAATGATACCAAAGAGAAGTTATAACTTTTAAGAAAATTATGAACTATTTATTTACAATTTGAGTTTGTTACCTGTGTTATAAGTAAATATCAAAACAATATATACAAATAAATTTGTTATTAGTTGAGAACTTAAGTAGTTCTATTCAATACTATTCAATACTCCCAAACCATTCTACACTATTCAGTTTTTAAAAAGTCCTCACAAGGCTCTCTCCTTTAAGCATTTTACAGACCTAAAAGACTATCCTTAAATTTCTCTTTTCTCAACTCAACTGCTCAGAAGGTTTAAAATGGAAATCCTCATTTCTGGTTAACAGTCTTCTTACATGGGCAACGAACTGAGAGATTTTTAAATTTTTTTCAATACAATTAAAACATTATAATTTCATATTTTAAAAGGTTGTAAAAACCTCTTTTATATAAACTTATCAAATAGTCAAACCCACGATTTTATTCAACTGAGCTAGTTGATAACACTAAGCAAGTTAGTTTTCATTACCTCAAAATTTCAGTACTAACACTGAAGAAAAAGGGTAGATGACCTTAAAAACACAAAACTGTGAGGAAATGAAACTAACAATAACAGAAAAGTCACCATTATTAGAATATCTTGATATCCATGAAAACTGATATGGTATTAAAGACGGCATTAATACAAAAGGTAATCTGTTTATAAAAGTATCTTAAGATCATGAAGAAAATCAACTTCATGTTTACCTTTGAAGACTGAATTCCCCCTCAAGTTACGTATATATTCTATGACACATTATTGTTAAAAGCAAAGCTTTTAAATATAATACATTATTCCAATATTAACGAAATAATCAGATTTTGATCTCTAAGTTTTAGTTTTTCCTAGAGGACGTAAGTTTTACAGAAACAAATGGAAAGCAGAACACGTAAGAACAAAACTGCTAAGTTCTTTATAGCTAAAAGAGATCTAGAAGCCTCACTGGACCACAAGAATATAGTTTAGAAATGTGCAATTCTCAGAAGAAAAGCTAACTTAATGTAGTTTATATCCTTTACAAACTCAGATTCTATTTACTTAGAATTAATGATAATTTGCACAGCTGATATTACTGATAGTTCTACTGAAAATCATTTTGATAAGCAAAGTAAGTAAACATGATGACATAAGGCATATTAAAAATATATAGTAAATATCTAGTTAGATGATTTTCACTTATAAAATAGGTCAAACAGAGGCATTCAACTTTACCAAAACTTTAGTTATTATCTATTTTCCAATATACACTAGGAAACACCTGTTATTTCATACATTAATCATACATACACACGTTATAATGTTCCAAAAAATTTATAGCAGTTTAAATATTTTTCTATATTTGAACATCAATGAGACAAATACAAAAATAAAGAATGTAAATAATTAAAAATCAAAAATAAATTCTATGAAGGAAATTAAGGTTTGTTAATGGAAAGGCTCTGAATTAAATAAAGGCATATTCCTCTTGCAGTATATGAAATCATTAGTAGGAGAGTTATCCATTATTTTCTAACTTTAAAGGGTCTGAACAAAAGAAAATGGACACTCAAGGTAGTAACAGAATTTGACTATTCACTAGAAATGATTAATTAAAGTAGACACAGGATCGAATTTATCACTTGCCTCTCACAATTACATGGGATTTTGGCATGCATTTCTGTTTTCAGACATTTTGCTTTTGTCTAAACTGTATCACTCTTAGTTAACTCCTTTTCTTTTAATCTTATTATTTTATTGTACATATTTTAGCAAAGCAACTTAGTTCTTTTGTGGAAAGAATATAGACAGTAGATAGCTTTCAGTACAGTAGATAAAATTAAACTCCCACAATGCAACTTCTCACTTTCCTTGATGAATTAGTTTAAAATTCTTTGCAGTAAAACAAATTAACTCTCATAATAAACTCTCAATTGAGTAAATAACAACAGGACACATACTTTTGAGTATTTTTTCCCAATAGATGGTAAAAATATTTAAGCATTTTGATTTCTAATTTCTCATCTTCTTGTTACCAACTTTTAAAAAGTTAACTAGAAAATATGCATGGTATTCTTAGTGGCCAGCCATTCAGCATAAAAAAGAAAAGGGGAGTGGGATGGATTACTGAACTCTTGTCCATGACCCTATTACCTTTGTGATATATAACAACTAATATATGAAATAAGAGTAACAGCTAAATTTTCTCATGACCTTCCTTTGTTATACTTTTAGAAAAAGGAATTAGTACTTCTAGAAATCTTGTAAACTAGAAATCAAAAGTGCCAGTCACAATCAGCCTACCCTTGCCTTACCTGCCATTACAGAGTAGCCATCGAGCAAGAGAATAGTGAGGTATAATCTTCTGCATGACACTGGCCATCACCATGGTAACAACCAGCTGTATACCTATCACACCCTGTGTAAAAAACAAACAAATTTAACAATGAATGAATTTAGATTTGGGAATGCTGCTGGAAAATTTGTTGTACATTTTGAAAAGTACATTTTAAGAAAAATGAGTTAACTATTGAAATACAATCATTATTCTGGCATTTAGGTACTCAAGACTAGTCTTAAATTTAAAATACAGTATGTGGTCTCATCTCAGTCCTCTATGAGTTTCCCAGAGTGTCACATCCATGTGAATAAGTCAAATGAAGAAGCATATTCAAAATCTATTCCCAGGAATGTTCTATATAAATTAAGGGTATCAGGACTGGGGTTGTGGCTCAGTGGTAGAGTGCCTGCCTAGCATGTGTGAGGCCCTGGGTTTGATTCTCAGCACCACATTAAAAAAAAAAAAAAAAAACATATTAAAAGAAAAAAGATTAAGGGAATAAAATCATGGCATTTGTAGGTAAATGGATGGCACTGGAGAAGATAATGCTAAGTGAAGTCAGCCAATCCCAAAAAAACAAATGCCGAATGTTTTCTCTGATATAAGGAGGCTGACTCATAGTAGTGTAGGGAGGGGGAGCATGGGAGGATTAGATGAATTCTAGATAGAGAAGAGGTGTGGGAGTAAAAGGGAGGGGGCAGGGGATTAGCAAGGGCAGTAGAATGTGATGGATAACATTATCCAAAGTACATGTATGAAGACTCTAATTGTGTGTCAACATACTTTATATATAAACAGAGATATGAAAAATTTGTGGCATATGCAATAAGAATTGTAATGCAAAAAAACACCCCAAAAGTACATGTATAAAAGCATAAATACTCTATACAAAGATATGAAAAATTGTACTCTATGTGTAATAAGAATTGTAATGCATTCCAGTGTCGTGTAATTAAAAAAATAAAATCAATAAAACTAAAAAAAAAAAATTAAAGGTATCAAACTGAAGTGAAAATAGTGATTTCTTCATTTTTTTCTAATTTACTCAACATACTTAAAATATTAATTTGGCAAACTTTAAATAAATATGTGCCTGACATAGTAGCACACCTGAAATCCAGTAGCTCTGGAAGCTGAGGCAAGAGGATTAAAAATTCAAAGCCAGCCTCAGCAACTTAGCAAGGCCCTAAGCAACTGAACAAGACTGTCTCAAAATAAAATATTAAAAAAGATGGGGCTCAGTGGTTAAGCACCACTGGGTTCAACCTCTGGTACAAAAAAAAAAAAAAAAG
>NW_025999925.1:14765342-14798095 GCF_001458135.2 Marmota marmota marmota
GTAAAAAAAAAAAAAAAAAGTAAAAGTATTATATATATTTTTTTTTATTTTTTAACTCTACATTGGTAGCAAATGATTAAGAGTACCCACTATATTAAGTGTGATGGCATCCCTGGCCTGAAAATTACTAAAAAAGAAAACTGAACTCATACTGTCTTTACCTACTTACAGTGAGTAGCTCTTCTAATAATGTTCAACAATTCTTTTACTTTTCTCCCATCAATCCCTTCATTATCTATTAGTTGTTTGGGGTATGTTATTCAAATATTCTGCATCTGTTTCCGCTTCTATAAGGCAGAATTAATAAATCAAACTACCTAATCAAAGTATGATATAAACTGTGCCTTGTACAAACTAAGTAATAAATACAAGTAATACATACATGTTAGTACTATCTGTGCATATGCAGAAAGCATATGTTAGTCACATTCATTAAATATCACAGCTATTAAATGACATTTCAGAAAGTCTGATCTAGAAGATATATATTATGGCAAGTGATAAACTGAAGGGGAATACCTTACCCACTCTTTTCCCTTCCTTCAAATCACGAAACATAGTGAGATGATACTAATAGACCCACTATTAAAGATGTAAACCATATTAAGGCAAAAACTAACAAAAATCAGAAAACTGAAATGACCAGAATTAGCAATATCTATTATGTTTCTAATAATCCAGACCAGAAACAATGATGCTTTAAACTGTATCCATATCTTTGGTATCCAGAAAGGAAATACATTCTAGAGATATGGTTAAAGAATTCAAGAGACTGACCAAATATGGAGACAAAGGATGAATTAAAGAGACTTACCACAAAGAAAGGTAGGCACCACAGTATAGCTGGTACATTTTCAGTGTTGTAATTAACATGTAACTAAAAAGTATCAATGCCAAAATGCAACCTTGCTCTGTTGCTTTATTTTACATGCCATTTTTAAGTGAAGCTCTTTAAGTGAAGCTGAAAGTAACTTTTTTTAAGTGAAACTTAAAAAAAGGGTTGAAAGTAACTCTTTTTAAGTGAAGCTGAAAGTAACTTACCAAAACTTCACCTGTGTACTATGCTAATAAATAAATATATTATTATATAATAGAAATATTCCAATCTTCTACATATCATTATGTTGCTCAGGCTTGCCTCAAACTTGCAATCCTCCTGCCTCAGCCTCATAAGTAGTTGGGATTATAGGCACGCATCACCACAGTGGCCAATATATTATTAATATTGAACCTAAATCAACATTTAAGACATTAACATGAAATCCACACAGTATACACATCAAGGATTAACATACTAAAGTACAGTCTCTAATTAGTTAAAAGGCCATTTAAAATTCAAATAGAATTCTAATGACCTGTCTTAACTGCCCAAGGTTGCCTTTGCCATGTATGTACATTTGAGTTTATAAAAAAGCAGAATCTGAAATGTTTAAAGATCAAATTTCCTGAGTATTTTTGTTACTTTTAAATAAAGGAAAATGCTTAAGTCAATTTTACCATAAACTTAAAACATAAATTTAATAATAGAAAATTGCTAAACTGAGATTCAGTGAAGCTACAAAGTCCATCAAATTTGAAGTCTCAAAGCACACAACCATATGGGTCATTGACTCAAGTAGCCTTAATGGTTTTATTAAGGCTTGAAAACAATAACTTGACTAAAGAGATGGTTTCTGTCTGGACTCATCGCCCCTAGGTTCTGACTCTTGATAACTGGGACTGGGAAAAGTCATTTATGAAATAGCCCATAAGGACCCAAGAAGGGTGAAACACTGGGGTAACTTAGGTTTCAACCTTTCCACATCTATTAACCTGAGGCCATGAAGAGCAAGAAAGTTATTTGCCCTTAGTGTCTAGAAGAATGATCATTTCAATTTTTGTCAGTAATAGTTTCTGAGTAAGTTTAAAAAAATTCTTCCCAATAAAAATTAAATATTTCTCCAAGAAATGAAATATACCAAATAACAGTTTTTTCCTGGTTTGTCAAAACTTAAAATAAAACCTCAAAACTTAAATATAAATGGTGCAATTTTAAATTTCACGCTTTGAATGTGTCAACCTCAGTGGAGTTGACATTTTGCTATGTTTCATTAAACTAGCTCTCCTGTTGACAAACAGATTGAAACAAAGCATTGTTTACCATTAGAAAGCATATCTGCATGTAAATTTGGGACTCAGACCAACCCAAATGGTTTCAATTATCATCTCTCTGAATAAGTTGGAAGGGAGATAAAAGAAAGAGAATGTTATCTAATGTCCTTTCTATTTTTTGTTTTCTTGATTTTTCACATGTTTTAGTGACAGCTAGATATGTTGAGACAGACTTCTTAGACATGCTCAAATAATTTTTACTACAAAAGAAGATGTAAACTTTGTCATTTCAATCTAGGTTCACATAAATCTTAAGAGTGCATACTTTAAATATTTAAACAAATAATCCCTGAACAATTTACAAATGAGGTAAAGGGGATTCAAACAACCAAGACCATAAAACTACCCAGTTAGGGTAATCTGGAACCCAAACACTTAATGTCCAGCTTAATGCTTTTCCCACTAAAGTCTAATCTAGTGCATTTAATGATCACCACTGAGGAACAAACTACATGCATGGGCCATAGATCACTAGCAACATGGAGAAAGTGCATGGTCCTTGCCATCAATGAGTAGCCAGTCCACTGGGATAGTAAATAGAATATTATATAGCCAAGTTATGAGAAGATAGGAAGTTTATGAGAACACAGCAAAAAGGTAAAAATTATTGAGGGCAAAAAAATGTGAAAGGTTTTTTTGTTTGGAAGGTAAAGTATGAGTCAAGACAGCATTCTCAGTTTAGTGAATAATTACTACTATCAGCTTCACATAGAAAGATGTTAGGACAAAAACCAGATACTGAAGGGCAAAAACTATCAGGCTTAGAATTTAACCTGAAGGCAAGAGGAATCCCATGAAAAGCAATATGATCTGATGGAAAGTTAAGAAAAATAGTTGTGGATTCCCAAGTCAAGAATGAATGAGTGAGAGTCCAGTAGCAGTACTAGGACAACTGTCCAAGAATAAGAGGACCTGAACTAAAGATAAGAAATAGAGGTGCAGTCTCTCTTACTTTGGTGGTAAAACTATACGTAAGAACTATACATACCTTCACATAGTGATAACTTATTTAATATCTCAAATAATATTAATAATCACTGTAAATTCAAACTATACCACCATAGAACTTGCATGCATAAATAGAAAAACAATGAAAATGAAAATTTAGAAATATGCCATCTACCTAATATGAACCTAGTATCTTGCTAGCTGTTATCAGGGAGCTGGCACAAAAAATTTTTGGTTTTCACTGACTGTATTATCCCAAACACCTGGAAGAATATCATTTCGAGTTCAGAACACACAGTAATTAGGGCACATGTGTGTTGAATGGATGCATGGCATTACTGTTTAAAAAAAAAAAAAATGTCTTAATAAAATTTAAAATCCATGAGTAACATTAGTTAACAACAAATATATCAAGACAATATTGAAGCACCAAATTCCATACAAGAAGTGTTACAGAAATTTAACAATTGGGTATAACAGTTTCATTTATTTGATGAGACTTAAGATGGAAACCGAAATCATAGAAAAGTAAAATGAAGGAAATTTCAGATAAAAGATAAATGTGAACATTAAATAGCATACACAACAAAAAGCCTAGCTCAACAAAATGGCAAGTAACTGTGAGAAATAAGATGAAGACAAAATTTTAGATCACTGAAAATCTTTAAAACCAAAAAGAGGTATTTAGCTTACATGTCTCATCACTTTGGAAGTCTTCTAAATAGGCAGGGTAAGGGGATGAAATAATGCCAGTAACATATAAAGAAATTAGACATAACAATATATTGATGGATTCAATAAGAATACTGAAGACTAAGATAAAAGTGGTTGAAACTAGGAGAAATGAACAAAGACAAAGTCTACTTCAAAAGATTGGTAGAACTCTAGAGCAACTGATAGGAAAGTTGTAGCCTAAACAAAACTCAAGAAAGAGGACTGACAAAACTCAGGCTTTCTAAGGGGATCTGGCTTGTATCCTCAGCTTGAGCACATACAGAAAACATACTTGTGTTGGCATGCTAAGGATGACCAATCAGTATGGGAGCAACCAGAAATACTCAAGATTTCTAAAAGAGTTATCAATTAATTTACAGTAAAATATATAGACTAGTAGTTCAGATATTCAAGTTGAGTTAATTTTTCTATTCAATTAGTGTCTTAATAACATACTGGAGCCAACCAAGCTGTCTGGTGAGTAGATTTACAGCAGAAAGCATCAAATACCACTGAAGGATATTTCATTTAGTTAGTGCTGAAGTATGATGAAAAACACTGTACATAGAATAATACCTCTCTAGAATGCAAAATATTCCAAATGTCAGAAAGCTTTGGATAAATATGTTCAATTCTGCTATTTCAACTTTTTCTAGACTGGCTCTTCAGATATCTAAATAAAAATCACTGCATTTTTAAAATTTTAAAGTTAATTTTTTAATGTTTCCAATTCTTTAGGCTCACCCTGTGATTCCCATCTCTTTACTGGGCTGTGTTCCCTGAATGGAAAATCTGTCTTTCAATATATAAACACAGTTGATTTGGCTACCATGCAATCTATAGCCGGTCTTGGAACCAATTCACATCTAAGTTCAAAGCAAAAGGACATAACTGATTTCTTTCAATATGTGATGATTTTATCAGATTCTTAGTGTTAACAACCCCTTACTGCCACTTACAATGTGCTAAGTGATATGGTAGAGGTCAGTGCCCAGTGTTATGGGAACACTCCAGGTTAAGGGCAGTGATCAAATCTTCACAGAAGGTCTGGAAAAGACTGACTCAGAGATAACATCTAAACTATTCTGACTTGGTTAAAAAATATATCCCATTGTCAGAATAGGAAGAAAAAAGTTTAGGCAGATATACCCAACTGTATAAAATGAGAAAAACTGTCATGATCCATAAATAAGGAACATTCTACATGGCTGGTATAAGTCATACACAATAGACTTTCCTGCAAGTACTGGGAAATAATTCCTGGACCTTATTCTAGAAGTAACCAAATCAAATAAATTTTGGAAGGGTAATTCTGCCACTATGGTGGGGGAAAAAGGGCTGGGTGGTAGTGTAGCTTAGTGGTCAAGTGAATGCCTAGCAGACACAGGCCCTACATTCAGTCCTCAGCACTGCCAAAAAATAAAGGAAGGGTAAAAGTAATAGAAAGTTAAGTAGCTTAATTAGAAATCCACTAAAATAGTCCAAGCAACGCTATTAAAAACATGAGCTGAACAGCTGCAGAAGTGCAAAATCAAAAAGAATTATTTTTTTTAAGGAAAATAGGTATGAAGATAATGAGGATAGTAATTATCTATGCAAGGAAAATTTCAGTAGATAAGGATAAAACTCAGGTGATCATGTAAAGAGACAATAGAAATAATGGGCATAATTATTCCTTGGTGAAAGTAAGCAATAAGAGGAAAATCTGACAGTTGCTAAAATATGTGTGTACACAGACACACACACACACACACACACACGTATAGATCTGAACACATGTGTGTGTGTGTGTAAAGCAAAACAGAAGGAACCAATACTACCACTTAGGATCATGAAGAGATCAGACCAAAACCATTTATGAGACCTTGTCGGTCCAACTACATGGAAGCACGAGTATCTACGGAGAGGTATTAAATTTGAAACTAAGCTCTTCATGGTTATATAAACTTGGCAAGGGTAGAAAAAAACAGGTCAAGATTCCAGATATCTTATTTCCTAGTAGAGACAGTTATTTTGCAAAACACCTCATAAAGCATTTCAGAGTTCTCAGATCATCTCCTAATAACCATAATGGGCCGGGGAGTTGAGCTATAAAGAAAGGGGAGAACAGCTGAAAGCCATGAGAATTTTTTTTTTTTTTTTGGGGGGGGGACATAGGAATTGAATGAATAACTGCCAAGCAACGACAAGCCTGCATGATTCAGTAGATCAGGAACAACATAAGAAATGAGTAATCTGGAGTTAGGTAGGACCTTGTAAAGGTCATGGAAATAGGAAAATCCAAGATAGTTATATGACTAATCAAAAGAGTCAAACAAAGCACCCAAGTGGACAAAGAACAAGAGATGACCTTGAAGAATAACCACATATTTGAAGATAGAGAAAAATGTCATAAAATAACAATTACCGATATTATCTATGTGACTAAAAAGGAGGCATAGAAATAAGATGAACAGTCTGCTAAGAGCATATACCTGAATGATCAACAGACTCAAGGTGGGTTTTTTAAGAGAGTAACTGCAGTAGATTATTTAATAGGATTAAGAACTATTTAATCAAAAGAAGTCCTTCTGTATAATGCCAACAGTGGTAAAAGTAGTATAAAAATAATCATGAACATACAAGAAGTCTTTCCCATAGACCACTTCTAATATGATTATATGGGCTAACCTGACCTTTTCTATAACATAGCTCAAGTCCTTACAGATACAGTAGACAGGACTGAAAATGGAAGAAAAAACAAAGTCTGTGCTAATAATGAAATAACAGAAAACAGAAATACCTTACTGGCAAAGCAACAAAAAAATAAGAAGGAAATCACCTATTGATATTTAATATAGTTATTGACTGGATCACATGAAAATGCTGATATTAACTTTCCTGACATATAAAGTATCAATTCCATATAGTTTAACCTATTTTAGAAACAGAAAAATAGAATTACTCATAAAACCTCAACAACTAGGATTTAAGTTCAAGCACATGGGTTTTTCAATTATTTATAGAATTAATATGCCAGCAATGTTTCATAGAAAAAAAGGTTTTACATTTTCTTGAAGCAAAAAAGTACAAGCATAATTTTTTTGTGGTTTCTAACTCAGGAAAAAAAAAGTTCAATGTATTTATTTTAAAACTTAGTTCAAAAAAACACAATCCTCCATAAAATGCCTAAATGTTTTAAACTTCTTTTAAAATTTCTTAAAGATTACACCTACAATATAACAGAATTCATGAATTTGACATAACTATATTCAAAAACAGCAGCTCCAGAATTTCTGATGAAGATGATCATGTAGAGTCATTTACCAAAACTTGATTAAATTTAGAAATAAGAGAAAACATTTTCCTCAATGTAAGTTGATAAGGCAAATGAAGACTAACAAATACAATGCAAAGATAGATACTTTTTTACAAGGATAGAAAGCATTCTAATTAAATATAATTCATAAACCATTTTAACATATTTGTTAAAATTAATATACACTTATTTTAAAAGATAATTTTCCACAATTACTTTGGGTGAATAAATTATGCAGTATCTCATCTAAAACACAGCCATTAAAACATTAAGAAAGAATAAAATACTTTAAAAGATTTTAACAAGTCACTTCATCTCTAGCCAGGACACACAAATGTTTCATTATACTACTGGTAAGTAACAAACAAAAGGTTCAGTAGAAGGCATCCTAAATTCTGCCACTCTTCCTTAGCTTGTAAGAGTATTTTTCTGACATTGTAGAAAATATCCCTACAGGTCTATAGTTGAAGGAGCTATTAGCCAAATGAAACAAATCATCTTGTTGAGACCAATTTCTATTTGTCTTCAACGTTCACTTCCCCTTAAAAAAAAAAAAAAAAAAAAAAACTTGACTTTCCACTTTGTAGTAAAATTTTTTTCTACTAAAAAATCATAAGTAAACCTCCAAACTAGCCATTGTTGTACTCAACTGTGACCACAAGTTTAAGGCACCTTTTCCCACTAAAACTGTATTCAGTTCATTTCTTACATTCCATCCCCACTCCCAGGACAGTATCTAATGTGGCAGGTTTTCAATGTAAGTTGAATAAATATTTACTTTTTGATAAAATAAAAGGATAAAGCATAAATATGCCCCCGATTTTTCATTACATTCATGACTGTATGACTGTTAAACACTCAACTTCAGCCTGAAGAAAACCACTTGTGTTAAGAGCAAAAGATAATATATTGTGCTTTCTTCATCTCTCAAAGGACAAGATTATCTTTTTTGAGATAATCATCTCATCAACTTAATGCAACCTACTTACAAATGTTTTCTTTTAAACAAACTAAATATTATAACTTTGGTTAGTATACTAATAAAGCTTCATTAAACACATTTTAAATAAAAATTTTATCTTAACTCTAAAATTTAAATAGCCAAGAAAATTTAATGTGTACTCTTAATATTAACTGTTAGGTAAATGCATTCATTGTGAATATTTAAATGCACTGAATTATTAAACACTAAGATCAATGTAGTTCTGTCACTAACTAGCTACACAGTAATTAGGAAAGCTCTAGCATTCATTGATTCATTCCTTATCTACAAAATGACAAGACATGGCATATATCTCTAAAATCCCAAACAGATCTTAACCAGCTATGATGCAATATTAAACTAAATACACACTAAATCACTGGCACTCACAAATCTAACATTTCATTACTAGTGACAATGAATAATAATCCCTTCCTTATAAGGATTATATAAGATAATATTTATAAAGGAAAATCAAGAATTTCAATTAATATAACAGAGTGGACTTGACTTATCACCCAGCATTCTTACTTCAACTATTGGTTCATGGCAATTTCCTTCAAGAAAGACTTATTAATACCAACAATATTTTTATAAGGTACTGAACTCTGAAATGCAACCTTTTAAGTATGAAACTTATCAAAGCTAAACAATAATCAGGCTGGCCAGACCACACAGTGGCCAAGAAGTAGGCAAGAAGACAAAATCCAATGCCACTAACTGTGTGATTTTGGACAAGTGACTCTAATCTTGCTGGGCGTCCATTTCTACATCCAAAAACAAAAAATAAAGGTTTAACTACTTAGGTTAAAAACAAAAAACAAGACTTAACGACTTCATAAGGATTTAAATGAGTTAAAACAATATATGATAAATAGTAACTGCTAAATAAATGTAGCTATTATTATTGAGGAAAAGTAAATTTCAAGGAAAATTCAATTTTCCTTGAAAATTTAGGAAAAGTGAATTTTTTTTATTGGTTATTCAAAACATTACAAAACTCTTGACATATCATTTTTCATACATTCGATTCAAGTGGGTTTTTACTTGCCTGTAGAGCTTCTACTTACCCTTAAAGAACTAGTCCAACCAATCCTTCTTTGTGATATCCTTGAATTCTATACAAATTAAATATTCATTCTTTTGAATCCACAATGTACATTCAACTAAATGCACACCAACAACATGCACAAATTATATACTCAGAATCATACAATCTTGAGCCAAACTATAAAGGTCACCTGATTCCAATTCAAGCATTTTTGATGCAATGTGTTTACTTTTCATAAGGTTATTTTTAGAAATAAAAACCATTGATTTTCATATCTTAATTAAAGATTTTTAAAAATTACAATCAGATATTAAGATTAACTTTTTGAGTCTCAATATAAGAATAGCAAACAGTTTTAACAACAGTTAAAACTGCTTCAGGGGGTTGGAGTTGTAGCTCAGTGGTAGAACGCTTCCCTTAGCGTGTGTGAGGCATTGGGTTCAATCCTCAGCACCACACAGAAATAGAAAAATAAAATAGAGGTATTGTGCCCATCTACAGCTATAAAGTATATTTTAAAAAAAACTGCTCCACACTTTACTAAATCATAAGTTTATAGCCAAAGTGCAAAAGATATTTAATCTACTATAAAATAGAATTACAATTGTTTCATATAAATAAAAAACATATAGATATAAAATTAGGATATTTTCAGTGAATGAGGTGTATTCTTTAAGAATTGTAATAATATAATATAAAAGACTAAAAATCCTGAATCTAATAAGTGATTATAGCAGGCTTGTAAGACACAAATTAATATAAGTCCAGTGACTTTCCTATGCATCAGCAAAAAGAATAACTTAAATTAAAAACATGCTATTTTCTGAGGGTGGCGGTGCATACCTGTAATACCAGTGGCTCCAGAGACTGAGGCAGAAGGATTCCAAGTTCAAAGCCAGCCTCAGCAAAAGCGAGGTGCTAAGCAACTCAGACCCTATCTTTAAATAAAATACAAAATGGGGCTGGGGACGTGGTTCAGTGGACAAGTGCCCTTCAGTTCAATTCCTAGTACCAAAACAACCAATCAATCATGCTATTTACATCAACATATTAAAAAAATACTTAGATATAAATCTAACAAAATAGACACAGAAGTAATGACCAAAATTAAAGAACTAAAAAAAAAAAAAAAAAAAAAAAGGAGAGCTATTCCATGTTCAAGAATAGGAAGACGGAGTAGGGAGGATAGGAAGGGCAGCAGAATAGAATAGACAATATGATTGATGTATGTACATTCCATGTATGTATTATATATCAAAATGCATTCTACTGTCATGTATGACTAAAAAAATAAATAAAAAAAAACAGGAAGACACAATATTGTCAAGATGTCAGTCCTTCTCAACTTGATCTACATATTCAATGCAATCTCAATCCAAATCCTGGTACATTATCTTGTTTTCCAGTGTCTTTTTATTTTTTTATTTTTAGGTATACATGACAGTAGAGTATATTTTGTCATATTATACATATGTGGAGTATAACTTATTCTAATTAGGATCTCATTCTTGTGGTTGTACATTGTGGGAAGTTATTTTGTGAATTAAAAAAAAAAAAAACCTGATTCCAAAGTTTATAAGGAGAGGCAAAAGTCCGTTCCACGGATAGATAAAATTTGGGTCATAGGTTGCTTTAACTGCCTGGGTGAGAAATCTGGATTAACTTAGCAAGCAAAGGGGACATATGGAAGGTTTTAGAATAAAGGAAAGATCTGAGTTTTTCAATTAGCCAAAAGCTGAATGTTATTCAGGAAAGAGGGCCAGGTCGTCTGGTATATGTATAGAGGGCATATAGCTCAAATAAAACTCCCCTCACGTAGCATCACCAAAGAGCTGATGATGTGATCATGGCCCACCACTGGAGTACCCCCTGGGGAGAAAGCATGTCTTAAATAAGGCCCTACCAGGTTGTCCACAGGCTCCCTAGAGAGACAGCCCAATATGAGTGGGCATAGATTTGTTCAACATTACAGTGTGACCACCCTGATGTGGGAGAAAGGCCAGGGCCCTGCCCAGTTAGGCAGGTCATACAGATATGAGGGTCCTCAGCATTATAGCATGTTTGAGTGCCTCCCTGAAAAGTGATTCCACAGAATGGAAGCTAGCTAGGCAGTGGAGAAGCCACAAAAATTCAGCTGCCCTGCACCAGCTGCCTCCTTTGCTAGCTCCAGCCATTCCACCCCTCAACGTTATCTCTGCATGTCAAGAATCTCATGTACATGTGTTTAGTATTTGTTCTGTGCAATACCCTCTGTTAAGCAAAAAGCTCCTATCACAAAGAAATGAAGATAAAACAAAATAAAATAAGGAAAGGCAAAAGACCCATAATAGATAATACAATATTGAAGAACAAAATTACACAACTGACAGTAACTAATTTTAAGTAATCAAGACAGTAGAGTATTGGTGAAAGAAAAAAAAATAGTTCAATAAAACAGTATACAGAGTCCATAAATAGACCCACATAAATATAGTTACTCTGTCTTTGGCAAAGGAGCAAAGGAAATTCAATGAATAAAAGATGGTCTTTTGGGGCTGGGGTTGTGGCTCAGTGGTATAGCACTTGCCTAGCATGTGTGAGGCACTGAGTTTGATTCTCAGCACTACATATAAATAAATAAAGGTCCATCAACAACAAAAAATTCAGAAAATTTTTAAAAGATATTTTTTCAACAAATGGTGCTAGAATTGGACATTCGTATGCAAAAAAAAAAAAAAATGAATCCTGACATAGACTTTACACTCTTCACAAAAACAGAATCAAATGGATCATAGACTTAAACATAAAAGATAAAACTATGTCATAAAAGGCTACATGAGAAAACTTAGACGATCTTTGATATGGCACTGACTTTTTATATATAACACCAAAGGCATGCTCTCAAGAAATAGTTGATATGCTAGACTTGATTACAAGTAAAATTTCTACTCTTTGAAAGATAATATCAAGAAAATGAGAAAACAACACACAGACCAGAAGTAAATATTTACAAAAAACATCAGATACAGACAGTTTCCCAAAATGAGAAAATCTTTGCCACCTGCACCTCAGAGCATTAATCTCCAGGGTATATAAAGAACCCAAAAAACTTAACACCACAAAAACAAATAACCCAATTAATAAATGGGCAAAGGAACTGAACAGACACTTCACCGAAGAAGAAACACAACTGGTCAATAAACACATGAAAAATATTCAACATCACTAGCAATTAGAGAAATGCAAATTAAAACTACATTGAGATTTCATCTCACTCTAGTCAGAATGGCAATTATTAAGAATACAAGGTATATAAATCTGTGGTCAGTGTATAAGTCTATGAATCATCACTTTGTGATTTCCTTCATACTACTGATTTTTAGAAATCCTTCCATATCTTGAGATAAATATTCACTTAAACTTAAAAAAAAAGAATACAAGTAATAATAAATGCTGGCAAGGTTGTAGGGGGGGAAAGGTACACTCATACACTCCAGTGCAGCCACTCTGGAAAGCAGTATGGAAATTCCCTAAAAAACTTGGAATGGAACCACCATTTGATCCAGTTATCCCACTCCTCGGCCTATACCCAAAGGTCTTAAAATTAGCATACTATAGTGATGTAGCTACAACAATGTTTAGAGCACCTAAATTCATTGGATTAGCCAAACAGGAATGAAGGGAAGAGGGAAGGAATGGGATTAGCCAAACAGGAATGAAGGGAAGGGGGAAGGAATGGGAATAGGAAAGACGGTAGAATGAATCGGACGTAATTTTCCTATGTTCATATATGCATACATGACCAGTGTAACTCCACATTGTATACAACCACAAGAATGGGAAATTATACTCCATGTACATATATCAAAATACATTCTACTGTCAGGTACAATTAAAAAGAACAAATTTAAATTTTTCAAAAAAGAACCAACCTTCAATCAATCAAATACTAAGGAACAGTCTCTAATATTCTGTTACCTAAACCTCTTTAGGAAAGTAGCAGAGAGAAGTCAAAGGCAGAGGTCTGATAAGAAAACCAAATCTCTGCCACTATTTGGCAAATGCTAAAGTCTGCACAGCACCCATTCTTCAAACTTCACATCTGACTATCACTCAGCTACAAAAAACACCTCTAATTTCTCAATGTTTCTTATGTCTATATTTTCTTGTAAGGATGGTCTAAGGACTGCTAGCTTCAGACTTAAAGATTCTGAAACTTCGCCCCACAATAATGGGGCCCCAGCAAGCATTTTTATCAAATATCATGAGTAATTCATGATGTAAACTTGTGTTGAACAGTTAAACTCTTGGGACTGGGGTTGTAGCTCAGTGGTAGAGCTCTTGCCTAGCATGTGTGAGGCACTGGGTTCAATCCTCAGCACCACATACAAAATAAATAAAATAAAGGTATTGTGTCTATTTACAACTAAAAATATATATTTTTAAAAAGCTAGAATCTTAATCCACTCTACAAAACTCAGTAGAAGTTACCTACTACATGACCTCCCCAAATTAGAATTAATTTATTTCTTCTGTACTGTTTGAAATTATGTGTAGTTCTCTTATAACGTTTACTACCTTATCACTTCCCAATACTCCTCCTTACCTTCTCTCTGAAGGAAAACTTTCTCATTAATTCTGATTAACTATGGCAGAAGATTACTACTTGTTTTTCCATAAATAGATCATTGCTTAATTCCGGCAGTTATTACAGGATGCTACATAGATAAAACGAGCTGAAATACCTACAATTCCAGGAGCTAGCTCTAATCTACCTAATATTCTCAGACAGATTATGATGAATGATGATTTTTTTATTAAAAAGTGGTCTGTAATCTTCTAAAAGAATACAACAAATGGTTTTATTCCTTTAATAAATTTTCTAGAGTATTTTCACATTTTGAAAGCATAAAAACTAAGAGTGAGTTCAGTATTTTTAGTCTAGATTAAAATCCTATTGCTATTTGCTCAGAATATGAGGACTTTATTATATGCACAGGCATCTATGGAGTTTTGTTCTGCAACTGTATCAGAGAGCAGAATGAATTTATAATTGATTAAATTATAAAATAAAAATGTCCCAAGAGTTTCTTTACATTCTGGAGTAGTATTTAAGACAACACTGAAGTACTTAGCCAAACCTAACAAAAAATTTCCAAATATTACCTACATGATATGTAAAAAATAAAAAGAGAAATGACAAAAGGAATCAAACTAAAGAAAACAAAAGGGCAAGGAAAAAAACAGTAGAAACCAAGACTAAACTTCATTTAATTTGAAATATGCTTGTATTCTGAAAAAAAAAAAAGTTCAAAGTGAAGCCCCACAATCATGAATGTAAGAATTAGGCTAGGCACAAAGGCATGGTCCTATAATCCCAGTTACTGTGAGGAGCGTCACAAGTTCAAGGCTAGCCTGGGAAACTTAGGGAGACCTTGTCTCAAAATATGAAATTAAAAAAGCTTGGGAGAAGGCTGTGGCTGTAGCTCAGAGGCAGAGTGCTTGCCTAAAACATGTAAGGCACTAGCGTTGATCCTCAGCATTGCATAAAAATAAATAAATAATGGATTCTGTCTATCTACAACTAAAAAATTGGAAAAAATAAAAAAGATCTGGATTTAATTCAGTGATAGAACACTCAACTATTGTGTGCAAAGCCCTGAGTTCAATCTCTAGCACAGCAAAAATAGTGTTAGATGGTGCTTTAATCCCCATCAATTTTTACTTCTTTTATCTAGGAGAAATTTGGAATCCTTATCAAAGTTGAGTGATTTTACCAAATTCACATAATAATGGGCAGAATCTGGATCTCCTGAGTTCATGTCTAGTGTGTCCTTTTTATTACATCATTAGGCCTAAACAATGTAAAAATTGTTGTCACTTCAACTAAGCTGAATCCTAAATAAATTCAATATGTTCACTTTATTAAGTGGTCAAACCTTTTGTTTTGAAGAATTCCAGGTTCTGACTACACTTGCATATACCGACATTATCAATTTCATATCTAGGAAAGATAGAGTCAAGTAATTAGCTCTGAAGTATAAGCAATGCCAGAATGAACACAGCCAAATATCTGATCCCCAGTCTCAAACATTCTGAGAATAAGCATAAGAATACATTTAAGATATAATTACCTCTTTTGAATTGGCAGGAGAAAGGTTCTATTGCTACTATTCCAGAACACAAGAAACAAGTTCATATTCGGCTTCTTTGTGACTATGACGAATTTAAGGATTTTAAATTACACCATCTTCAACTTTTTAGACCAAGAAGTAAAAAGTTGATCTTAAATTTAAGAAAATGAGATCAGAGTTTGAGTTCAGACTACTACCTCAAGTAAATAATTTCCTATTTCTGAACCCCATATTTGTCTGTAATATTCAAGAGGATAGAATGGTTGATCAAGATTTGGTTCCTACCAGTTCCCTCTCTTTGTCTAATTTAATTGATGCGAAGAAGAAAAAAGAAAAACCTCTCTTAAGACACACAAACCATACTATTCACTGAGGTTAAAAATACACAAACAGAGGGCTGGGGTTGTGGCTCAGCAGTAGAGTGATGGCCTCCAACATGTGAGGCTCTCGATTCAATCCTCAGCACCACATAAAAATCAATAAATAAAATAAAGGTATTGTGTCCAGCTATAACTAAAAAATAAACATTAAAAAAATAAAATACATAAACATAATGCTTAAAGTGATATATGTTATTTGGTAGAGTGCATAGGAACTATATTATTTTGAAGATCTTTGTTTTACATTCATTTCATTTTCTAAGCCATTAAAAAGTTAATCATCACACAATAACCAAAATGAAACTTGACAATATTTGGCCCTGAAAAAAATCATGGTTGACTACAGCCAAATTCCAAGACATAAGCCCTACAGATGAGGGTTTAAAAGCTTTCACACCATGAAGTAACTTGACAGTTTTGAACTATGCTAGAGCCCTGTAATCTTGGAAACAACAAAGATTTAAAAAATAAAAATAAAAACCATCGTTTTGTGTTCTAGAAAATGACTTACTGCAACAGAATCACCATTCCCCATAGAACTTAAATAAGGTTCACAGTCTAGTCTTCCACCCAGCTCCTGCGAATTTACCTATGACAAAGCCAGGATCTAGACCCTCCAAATTCCCTGCTTGTTTCATAAATGACGTCCTGAACTGCTTGTCACAACCAATCAATGGAAAACAAGTGCTTATTAATCAGACTTTGATTAAGAGTCTCTTCCTAGAAGTCCCTGGACATTGGCTTGCACTCATTCTGAAACAGCATACAAACCACTGTTAACAGCTCCTCAAAATAGGCTGCCTCAGAGAAAAACATTCTCTGGTTAGTGTCCATCATAACACAAGTCTTTTATCTTACTTCTCCATATGTGGTTCTTTCTAGCGTTATTACCCTTCCCCATAAAAGCGAACCTTCTTTGTCTAACCTTTGAGACCCTTGCTGATCCCATGATCAGGGCATTCTCTCTACTATGATAGATCTTTCCTCCATACCTTTGTGATTTTTTCTTTCGAATAAAATCTGTTCTTACTAATCGAGATTTTTAAATTTCACATCCTTTCCAATTCTGAAATGGCTGAGTTTGAAAGATATCCTGATTTTGTGTTCACTTGGAGACACTAAAGGTATTTCTAATTCTCAGTCTCTGTCCTGCGGCTGAAAAAGAAGGCGGGGAGGAGGTGATGAGCTGGGCAAGGTCAATTCTGGGTACACTTGGCGCCACGGGCCATACACAGTGATGGGCCACGAAGAGGCAGGCTACCCACTCGGTACTTCCTGCCAGATCCACTCCCACCCTCCGCCCTCCTAGTCTCGCGGCTGGTCAGGACGGATGCTGATTCCTCAGGAGCTCTGACACTTGGGGCGGGTAGTGGGTCCTGCACAGAGGTTCACCGGGTGCTCCAGCCAGTTCCATTCTAAGCAAGGCACTCAACCGCCTCCCCTCACAGGAGACTTCCTGGCCATTTCTCTCCCACAGTTGTTACTCCTGCCTTCATAGAAGAACTCACCATGGCGCCAAGGACAGGTAGTGGACCAGACACCCCGGAGCCGCCGATCTCCCCTGCCGGTGTTGCAGAGGGGAACCTCTAGAAACCGCGAGGAAGAAGGTCTTCCGGCTCTGCCGGAAGTTTGCCTGCGCGGGACAGGAAGTTCCTCCTCCTCCTGAACGCCGGCAACCCCACGCTACGCAGAGGTGAAAATACGTAGGACGTCCTCTAAAGCAACTTCCGTGGTGCTAGGTTAGGGGCTGGGGGTGGTGCTGACCTTGAGAGGTGCGGGGAAGGCGCAGGCGCAGCACAGGTAGGTAGGTGGGCGGGCCGAGCGCCCTTGCCGCGCCTAAGACGATTCTGAGGTAGGTTGGGTGGTTTCGGAAGGAGCGCATTCTCCCTCTGGGAGGTGACGGAAGCACAAGTAGGTGGCTCGGGTGAGAGTCGACCCCTTTACCCAGCGGATTTAGTGAGGATAAAGACCATATTGGGTCTTGTTCTTCCTGATACAACGCCGTAATTGCCTCGGCTTTTAGCCAGTGCCCTGTCTCATTGTACCCTTTCGCTTTTCTGATTTCGTCCCTTTGGGGAGTCTCGCCTTCTCGGTAGACCTGTTGTCCTTCTGTGGTTTTTATTTCCTGTCTTAGTGTGTCCAGCTCTACTCCCTCAGGTCAATGGAATCTGACCGTGAGAAGTTTCTTCATTATTCAGACACCAGCTGGAGCCAGAAGGACATCTACGAAGAACAGAGTAACCAGGAAGAGAATTCTACCTGTTCATTATATTCCGATATGGACGTTTTCTTTTTGGCTATTAAAAAAAAAAAAAAAAAAAAGGAAACGAAATTATCAAGTGGAAAGAAAGGAAATTACCCCCAGTCAACTCTTTATGCCTTTTTATTATAATGAGATATAGTCCTGGAGGCAGGCTTGAAATGGGTATGCAGAGCACCATCAACCCAGAAGTACATGGGGATCTTTACTTAAGTTGTGGCTATCTGTAATCTCATCCATTTCTTTTTGCTGTAGTGTCAAGTTTTGTCATGAAGTTGGAACTGAGGCGGGAAGCTAAGAAGCTTCAGAAGAAGTTAGAAATGGTTATGGATTTTCAGTTTCACCCTTCTTACCAGAGTGTCTAGAGGGAATGATATGAATGTCATAAATGGCCCAAAGACCTTGGGAATTAGAGGTCTGAACCATCCAAAAGAAGCAGGCATGGAGCAGTTGCTTTCTGTTAGAAAGGGGGTTCAGAGACTGGTTGTGTGAGTTATGTTGTCTTTTACTTTAAATTTTGTGTGTGTTGAGGGGATACATAGCATTATAAGGAGGGAAGATACAGAAATCCTAAATACTGACAGAAACAGCTGGAAGCAGGAGGGGGCTGAGGAATAGTTTGTGAAACAAATTCTGCTGAGGATCAATCCGGAACTTCCCTGAGGGTTCAGCTTCTGCTGTGTAGGGACTAGGTTGTAAATAGACAAGCCCCAGGGCATCTACAGATGGTTAAGTGTGTTAGAGAGGGGTTGTAGTTGTCTGCTAGTGGATCTGTGGGAAGCAGGTGCTATCCTTGAGGAAGAAAAGGTGGAGAAGGAAAGTGGCTATCAGCCTGTCAGTGACAACATATCCTGTGAAGTCTTACTCTTTCATTTCTGACAGTGTGGTTCTTCTTATATCTGTCCTCAACCTGGCAGCCTCATTGAGGTTCACAAAGCATCTCCTTCTATGTGACAGTAATGTTGAAATTATTATCAGGATAGATTCTCTTCTTGCCAGAGTAAAACCAAGAAAATAAATCACTTTTTGTTATCTGCTTATCATTTTTTATATGCCATGGGGTTCTGTATTCGTTATTAAGTATAAAGCACATTGATAAATACTCCTTGGTTAATATCCTTTAATATTCATGTTTCACAGTTATCTTTATTACATCATGATAAATCTTATACAAGTAGTATTTTAATGATTTAAATGCATATATTTTAATGCAGTGTCACCCAATCCCTTTTTTATCCTATAGAAAAACAGTATTTTCTATTCTTTACCTGTCTTAAATGAATTTTCCTGTTTCCATTTCTTAAAATAGAAGTATTTGACAAAGATTCAAAGAAAGGAAAGAGTTATGAAAGGGGGAAAAAGGTGTGAATGATGAAGATTAAAAAGAAACTCAGTAATTTTGACAAGGGGGTTGGGAGCATAATCATTGAGAAACGTCTTGGTTGCTTACTATTAGGACTTAATTTAAAAAGTTGAAATGTCCTGACAGAAATTTTCCCAAATATTTAGAAGTGCCAACAGGAAGTTACCTCCTCTCTTAATACTCACATTGACCTGGAACTCTTACAACCTTCAAAACATATTACTTTTTTCAAAATTCAGTCCTTAGTTTTTGCAAAATGTACTGCTTAGTTTCTCCTCTAAGAAACCTTTCACTGTTCTTACTCTCATTTAATAAGTGTGATTATTACATGCTTTCTTTTTTTTCTGTCATTTATATTTTTTTTAAAGAGAGAGAGAATTTTTTAATATTTATTTTTTAGTTTTCGGCGGACACAACATCTTTGTTTGTATGTGGTGCTGAGGATCGAACCTGGGCCACACGAATGCCAGGAGAGTGCGCTACCGCTTGAGCCTCATCCCCAGCCCTCCTGTCATTTATATTATTTTCCAATAACCACCTAGAGAACTGGGATCTTGTTTTTGTTCTGTTTTGCCATTTTCCTCTATAAGAAATACCTTAATGTTGTGGACAAAGATCATTTCAGTTAAATTGCACTTAAAATTCTTTGTGGACAAGATGTTAGTTGTCATAATACTTTAAATGATAAAAAGTAGTTGCAGTCTTACTTATAACAATAAGATTAGTCACATTCTGTTATATATGCTTAGTGGGATATTATCTGTTTTTAAAAGCCATTAGACTAGAGTTTCTAATGGAAAATGTTTAAATTTCTAAGTTAAAAGAGCATTTTATGGACTATATGTTTCCCCCCAAAATTCGTATATTGAAACCCTAATCCACAATGACACAACATAAATAGATAGGAACTTTGGAAGGTGATTTGTCGTGAGGGTGGAGCCCTTTTGATACAATTAATGACTTTATAAGAAGAGATACAAGTGATCATGTTTTCCCTCTTCTCTCCATCATGTGAGGACAAAGTAAGTACACAGCTATCTGCAGCTCAAGAATAGGGCCCTGTCCAAAGCCCATCCATGCTGGCACTCTAATCTCTAACTTCCTAGCATCCAAACTATTAGAAATGTATTCTATTGTTTGATCTACCCAGTTTATGCAGAATAGTGCTCAGGGTGGGTTTTTGTTTGTTTGTTTAATTTTTTTTTTTTTTTTTTGTAAATGGACAGAATGCCTTTATTTTATTTGTTTATGTGGTGCTGAGGATCGAACCCAGCATGCGAGGCAAGCACTCTGCTGCTGAGCTACAGCCCCAGCCCAGATGGTTTTGTTTTGTTTTTTGTTTTAATTTAGGTAAAGAATAGATCAGTTTGGCTTTTGTTTCTAAAATTTTGCTTTTTAACATTCACCTATATTGCTCTCATCTTTCTAGTTTGGGGAAAAATTTTTTTCAGAAGCATATTGCAACCTTTTAATGATTGAATAGCCTCCCTGAATCTCCTTTATTTCCATGACACTTACCACAGTTGTTTCTATGACTGTACCACATATCTGATCAATTGGTTCCATAAACTCTGAAAATTTTACACACGTGGTACAGTGCACATTTTCAAAAACCATTAACATATGAAATGGGATCTTGATACCATTTGATACCTTTTCTTGTGAGGAAAATCTAAAACAGTCACCATCACCAAGGGCAGTAAACAGACAAAACCATATCTGTTGGAAACTGAAATTACTTTTATTCATTCATTAAATATTTATCACCAGTCACTGTTCTGTACTCTGAGAAAACCATGGTAAATAAAGTAGACATAGTCCCTATCAGGTAATTCACGTTTCAGTAGTAACCGACCATACATGAATAAATAAGGAAAATGTAAGATAGTAAGTACTAGATGAGTATTATAACAATAGTACTTCATGACTAAATAGATGACTATTTTAGATTATATTATTAAGAACAGCTTCTAAGAAGATGCCGTTTATGCTTCTGTTTCAATGATAAGAGAGCCCTGTTTTGCAGAAATTGAGGAATCATTGTTTACAGAAAGGGTGACAATGCAAAACAAAGGAATGATCTACCTTGGAATATTTCAGGAGTCAAAAGAAAGTCTGCATAGTTGGAACATAGCGCCTAAGGGAAGAATAATGCTGACAGTATTGGAAAGGCTAGATCATGTTAACATTGAAAGCCAGGAAGGGGTTTGGGTTTTATTCCAAGTGCAGTGGTCGGGTGAGTGGGGTGGAGGGGTGGTTTTTAAACTGAGGAATAATATAAAATAATAAATTTTTTAATCTGTGGTAATATTTTTTAATCGGAATATTCCATCTGCCTACATGTAAGAATTACTAATATGTTTATATTTAAATCAATGATATTTACTTCTTTATTTGTCCTACCTCTCCTGTGTTCATTTTCTTTTTTTTTTTCCAGGGGGGTGGTTGTTTACTGGGGATTGAACTCAGGAGCATTCGACCACTGAGCCACATCCCCAGCCCTATTTTGTTTTTATTTAGAGATAGGGTCTCACTGAGTTGCTTAGTGCCTCACTTTTGCTGGGGCTGGCTTTGAACTTGGAGTTCTCCTGTCTCAGCCTCCCAAGATGCTGGGATTATAGGCATCCTGTGTTCATTTTCTTTTTTACCTTCTTTTAAATTGATTAATTATTTTTAACTCTTTTGGCCTATAAGCTTAACAATTATTTATCTTTTAGTATTCTTTTTAGTGTTGACCTGAGATCACAACATGAACTCTTAGTTGATTAACTTCTAAGATAATTTAGTATACCTCTTCCTAGATAATATAAGGACCTTAGCACACATCAACTTCACTTACCATTTTATATAAATTGTCTATTCTTGATGTGTATTTCCTAAATTCTTATTATTTTTATACAATTAATGTGCACTTATATTTACACAAACTTTCTTTTGCTGTTCTGTGTAATGAGTACCTGAATCAGAGTTTGCATCTGAGATTATATTATTTTTCCTCAAGAAAGTGCATTAATATGAATGTTTGCGTATTACATGTTCACATGTTCTCCCAGTTTTTGTATTCTGAAACTTTATTTTTTGTTTTATTCTCAACCAATATTTTTACTGAATTAGCAACTATTTTATGATTTTAAAAGATACATTCTATTGCTTCTGGCTTCCATTCTTAGAAATAACATCAGTTTTATGTTTACCCTTTAAAGGTAATTTATTTTTTCCTTGATACACCAGCATGGTGTTTTTGTTGATTTTTTTTTTTTCTTTTGAGGTTTATAATGCTGCTTGAATCTGGTTCTGATGTTCTTAGGTCTATTTTGGAAAATTGTCATCTCATCTCATTGGATACTGATTTTGCTTCCACTCTTTTTTTCTCATCTTCTGGTACTCCACTTACATGATTGCTGGGAGCCATTAGCCAAGTAGGTATGACAATTTCCTTGCCAGCATACCCCATGTTGCAGTGACATTGAATGTAGGTGACCTTGCTCAAGGACCAAGGCGGATTAGGGTGTTCCCGGTTTAAGATAATCGTGTTTAGGGCGTTCCCAGTTTAGGTTCCAGGTTTAAGGTTTAAGATTATTCCTTCTGGGAATAGGGCGTATCCTGCTGCCTGAGTTCCCCGTGAGTTCTCACGGGATTCAGAGTATTTTTTGGAGATAGAAGCCCAGTGGAGGTGGATTTTGGGCAGAGAAGGTGGATTTTGGGCAGAGAACGTGGATTTCCCCAGAACGTGATTGTAGACGGCTGGTGTGAGTTCCGGAATAAAGAGTTGCTGTTTGAATCTACAAGCTGTGTGGTGGCTCCTGATTGTGTGCCCAGCCAGACTGCGGCATTTGTGCCCAGCCAGACTGCGGCACATGATGTGTTTGACCATTTCATTTTTGTCCCCTGTTTTCTTTATATTTGTCTCTTATCTTTCATTCTAGATAATTCTTAACCTTTCATTAGGTTCACTGTTTTTAGTTCTTTCTAATCTGTTAAACTACCTGTCAAAGCATTTATTTCAGTATCTTTTTAGTTACTTATTCAAGTATTTCTGTTTGGTTCTGTTTTATTGTTTCCAGTTATCAACCCAATATCAATCTCATCTTTTATTTTCTCAAATTTATAACTCAGTTCTTTTACAAAAGAAAACTATGTCTAATAACTATGGGTCTGCTGTTATCTGAAGCATCTCTTGTTTGTTTATTGTCCTTTATCATATTGTCTTGTCTTTTTTACTTTTGTTATTTTTAATATTTTATTTATAAAAGTTTGCTATTTTCTCTTATTTATGTTACATTACTTTTTATTGATTGTCAGCATTATTTGACACATAAAGAGATTATACTTTGAGGTCATTGTGATATTTTCTAAGAAAGAATTTATGACTTCCGACAGGAATATTAGACACGAGAAATCCAAGATCACCTTAATCTAGTGAGTAATTGAGATGATTAGAATGTGGGTAGGTGTGCTTCAGATTTATAGTTTTTCCAGGGAAGAGACCTATAAGTAGACCTATGATGTCTAGGATATGCTTCAAATAAGAGACGGGGAAATGGATGATAGTATAAATGAAATAAGATTCATCGTAAGTTGATAATTGTTGAAGCTGAGTAATAGGCACTTGTTCTATTCTGTAAAGTTCTTCTTAATTTTTTTTTGTTGTAGATGGACACAATACCTTTATTTTATGTATTTATTTTTATTTTTATGTGGTGCTGAGAATCAAACTCAATGTCTCATACACGATAGGCAATTGTTCTACCACTGAGCTACAACCCCAACCCCTCTATTCTGTAAACTATTATATATGTTTAACATTTGCCATAATAAAATTTTTATGGGAAATGCCAAAATATTACTAGTTAAAGGATTAGTATACAGATTGCATAAAGAACTACTACAGTTTGGTGAAGCTTTGTGTGCATGTCTATAATCCCAATAACTCTACAGGTTGAGGCAAGAGAATTACAATTTCAAGGCCAGCGTGGGCAACTTACAGAGACCCTGTCTCAAAAAATAGAAAGGGCTGTGAAATAACTAAGGGGTAAACTGCCCCTGGGTTCTATCCCTATACTTAAGGGGGGAAAAAAGAGAGAAAGAAAAGAAAAAAAGATAATGCCCTCCTCCCCATTGTCATTTCAAACAGGCAATTCACAGAGAAGAAAACATGGATACTGGGCTGGGTTTGTGGCATAGTGATAGAGCACTTGCCTAGCATGTATGAGGCACTGGGTTCAATCCTCAGCACCATATAAAAATAAATCAATAAAATAAAGGTCCATCAACATCTAAAAAAATTTTTTTTAATTTTATATATTAAAAAAAACATGTATACCAAATCACAAGGAAAAACTACATCACACCCAGTATCTCCAGAACACTTACACATGGCTGATAGAAGTATAAGTTGATAATCAATTTGGAAAACAACTTCACATAATCTAATAAACTTGAATGTACCTTTTCTATGGCCCAGGAAAAATTTGTACAGGAGATATGAGCAAGAGAATTTATAACATTATTGTATATAATGGTAAAAATTGTAAAAACTATACCACCATCCATCAATATTAGAATAAATATATTGTATATACTTGTACGTAGAAAACAGCAGTAAAAGCGGTGAATTGCAAGTCTGGACATGGTTAAGTCTTGTTAACAAAATGTTGAGTAAAATGGGAATTTAAAAAAAAAATTACAGTGTGATACCACTTGTATAAATTTAAGAACCAATGAAAGTAAACTGTCTTTAGGGTGTAAGCATAAGACATAAATCTATAAAAAACAAAAGAATAATAGTCATAAAATGCAAGATAGTTATTTTCTGTAGCTACAGAGAGAAGGAGGAATATGGAAGTGGCATACAAAATGCTTAAGAGTATGGTGATTATACATGTTGGTTTGACTAGACAGTCCAGGTTTGCCTGCCACCATCCTAGTTTGCCTGTTTGCCTGATATTATGGCTAATATCCCTTTCTTTGACTCTCAAAATTGTCACAATTTGAATATTGTATGTTCATCCTTTTTTCAAATAACACTTTTCCCTCTTAAACTGTATAGAGGGTATATGGGTCTTCATTGTTTCATTCTTCTGTTTATCATGCATGTATTTCATAATCATTTGAAGCTAGTCAATATTTAATAATATGATTTTAACAAGTGGCAATAGAGTTCAAAACAAATCTGTGTGTAAAATAAATATAAATAGCTTCTGATTGAAACTCTTAGAATCTAGGTAGATGTGGAGATGAATAACATACTAAAGGTGCCTGGCATTGTATGAAGCTGTTTACAGATATCACATCAATTTCATTGGAAGACTTTTAGGCAGGTATGATCTTCATTTTACACATGAAGAATTTGATTCCACAAAGAATGTATATAACTTAGCCAAAATCTTAGCATATGTGGCAGAGCAGAATTTGAATCCAAGCAACGTAATACCAGACCACATGCTCTTCACTTGCAATGCCAGTCTATAATAGGTATTCTTAACCTTTTTTGTGCCATGGATCTTTTTGGCAGTCTGCTGAAGCCTTCAGAACCTTTTTCAGAATAATGCTTTTAAAATATAATGTATAGGTTTATAAGTGAAACCAATCCTATTAGAATACACTAATAAAATAGTAAACAAATGTGTACTTATGCATGTGCTTTTGTAACAATGCATTAAGTAAAATCTAGTGGAGGGTCTAATATCTATAATTTTGGAGTACTGAGCATCAATCATGTCTTGAGATATTTGTAACTTTAGTACTATGATAGGAAAATATTTGAAGTTTGTATAGATGAAAAAGTCATTGGTACTTCTAACAACACCATGGTTTAATAGCCTATGTTCACAATTGAGGGAAATGTTAAATTTCACTTAGAGGTTAGCAAAAATTGGATTGGGGTGTTGTTCTGTTGGTTGAGCACTTGCTTAACATGCTTGAGGCCCTGGGTTTCATCCTTAGCCACACACACACACACACACACACACAGAGAGAGAGAGAGAGAGAAGAGAGCTAGCAAAAATTTAAGTGTAATATTTTTACCTACTTAATATATGGTCTTCTGCTTTAAGATCCTAATTTGTAGACTTTCAGACATTTTAACTTCAATAAGGTCATATTCCCTATCCCACCTCCTATTTTTGGTTTGAGATTACACTCAAAATGTGTTATGACAAATATAGTTTAATAAAAATAATTATTTTCCATGTAGTAAACTTGTGTGGGGGATGAGAAATGGGAATAGAATAATCAGATATACATACACACAATAGGAAGCTTGGAGCTGCTCTAGAGTGTTTTATGTAAGAGGTTTAAAACTAATTCCATACATACTGCCACATGTGAATTCTTTCTAACAGAATTCATTATTAATACCACAATGCTTTACTTAGTATACGCTTTGTCAACACTTGTAGCAGTATAGGAATTAAAGAAAATTCAAGTAGCTGGACACCTTTTTAAAGTTTTCATTGGCTAAAATAGAACATCTGAAAAGTTTTTTTACTTGTGTTTCTCATGAGTTAATGTCCCAGCAGAGCAACTAGGTAACTTGATTCTGACCAACAAGAAGGAATTTCTTGGCTAATTAAAAGTGACAGAAACCTTGGGAGAAAGTAAAAGCATACTAAGGGTAATTGTAAGAAAGTAAAATGGGCCCTAAAGGATAGTGTTGAGAAACCTGAAGCCCCCAAATAAGGTGAGACTTGTAAAAAATCAATAAAAACTAAGGACATATAATGGACCTTCTAAAATTCTCTTCAGAGCCAGAAGATGATCAGGGAAAAGGAAAGCCCACTTGCAGCTTTGGGTATAAATGAGATCTAACCCAGAAAGCAACTATTTTGCTTTGTTCTATACAAAGGAAATTTGAGAAGTAAGTTGATAAAGTAAAAAGAACATGTGTTTGTGTTTAGATAAACCTGGTTTTAATTGTTTCAAGACTGTTAAATTTATGGGAGGCCATTGTTTTGAATTGAGCTTCTGCACTAGGCCCTTGTAGACCACACCAAAATGAAATCACTCCCGCTGAAGTTCCATATCATAAAACTAAAACTTAAGTTGTTTATCTTACCTTCCAGGAAATCAGGATAAAGAAAATAGCCAAATCCCCAAATGGCTACTTTTATCTCACATAATAAGGAAGTCCCCTTTGCTCTAACCATATTAGGAAAGTAAGTTTGAAATGATCAATCTGTGTCTTGTTCCTGATTTATGCTTTCTTCAGCTTTTTTTTGTTTTTTTTTTTTTGCTATAAAGCCCACCTCCACTCAGCCCATTTTATAGAATGAAATGTGACCTAATTCTCACTAATAAAAGACTCACTAATAAAAGCCAGTTAGATCTTTTCGATAAATTTGTTGAGCATTTGTCTTTTGGCAACCCTTACTAGTTGTATTACTCTGGATCTCCTCTTCCCATCTGTAAAATGGAGATAATCATCCTCAGGATTGTTACAAGGAATGGAAGTAACACATTCAAAACACTGCATTAAGCTTACTGTAGTAGATAAATAGCAACTTATAAAAGAGTAGTATAAATATTGACACAAAGCAATACTATTCCCAAATGGAGGAAAAATTTCTGAGAATGCATGACAGTTTGAATTTATATTCTGTCATTTGCTATAGTTTACATTTCGGCTTTGGAGGGAAAGTAGAAATGAGTCCTGAGAACATACAGGATCCCAGAGCAGACAGAACCAGTTAGAACTCATATAAGTTAAATTCATTTGATTTGCAAACATAAGCAAAATGAAACTTGAGCTAGTTTTTATAAATTCATATATTAAAGGAAAACAAAACGTAAGCTCAACCAATTAGAAGTAGCCAACAAATTTATATGACCAGGGACTTTCCAGTGGTATAATCAAATATGGCAACTATTTAACTCATCAATCAAGTCTTTGCTTTGCTTTGCTTCTCTGTCCTATAAAAGCTTCCCACTTGTGTTCCCTCAATGGTACTCCCAAACCACTTGGAGTTGTATGATTCATGAATTACTGTTTGCTCAAATAAAATCCTTAAAATTTTATTGTCTCAGGTTGCTTTTTAACAGTTAAAAGAATAACATAGATAAGATTGTGAGAATTGTCTCATATGATCATGGAAGTTCAAGATCTGCTATCAGTAAGCTGGATAACCAATAAAACCAGTGATATAATTCAGTTTTGAGTGAAGGCTTGAGAACCGGCAAAGCCAATGATGTAATGTTAAATTACAATCCAAGGCTAGACAATGGGGACTGGGGGTGCTGGTATAAATCCTGGAGTCTAAAAGCCTAAGGACCAGAAGCTCTGATGTCCCAAGAACTACAAAAAAATTGATGTTCTAGCTCAAGAAGAAAAAAAATTCTCTGTTCAGCCTTTTTTTAAATAATTTTTTTAGTTGTATGTAGACACAATACCTTTATGTTTTATTTATTTTTATGTGGTACTTGCCTCCCATATGATAGGCAAGTACTCTATCACTGAGCCTTTACTCCAGCCTAGAGCCATAACACTAGCCCTCTCTTCAGCCTTTTCTTATGTATATAGGCTGGCTCCTACTGGATTAGAGGATGCCTACCCACACTAGTAAGGGAAAGTCTTTACTCAGTTTACTGATCTTTTCCAGAAATTCACACCGAGAATTATTATTTTGCCAATTATCTGGCCATCCATTAGCCCAGTCAAGTTTACATAAAATTAACCATCAAAATTGGGTTTTCTAGGTTAGAGGAAATAAGACATGGTGAATGAGTTATGGAGAGTGAAGAAGGTCTAAAGAAACTTCTTGGAGGAAGTATGTGACCATGAGTGGAGTTAGCAAATTATAGACCACACAATCTGAAAGATTGCAAAGGTTTGAAAAAGACCTGACAGTTACTGTGCACTGCCAGAATCAGGAAGACATGCAACAGTCAAGTCAAGATCCAAAGATCCCCCAGAATATTTTCTGTAGACCACCGAAAGCCTCTGTGAATTGATAAATTCTTCCCACTCCTTGTCCCCTTGATCTGTAGCAGGAAACAATTGTATTCAAACTACTCATAGGATGAAATACTTCAATATTCCCAAGTAGTCAAAAATCCTCCGAAATACAGAAAGAGTCATGGACAAATGAAGTGGTTCTAGAGACAGAAGGTGGAAAATCTGTATTTCTTGGAAACTCTTCAATTTTTACTTGACTGGAACTTTATACATTCAATAGAGATTCCATGGCACCTCTAATCTCCAGGCAGGACCATGTTGATCTAAGCCAGAATTTGAAAGGAATTATAAAGGATCCTCTGGGAGTATGTAAGAGAAAGAAATAATACAACATAGTATGGTTTTACCTACTATAATTTATTTCAGTCAGTTTTTTTCCTGATGGCTATTAGGTTTTATGAAAATAAAATGTAGTAGACAATATTTAAGACCAAGAAGAATTTTGACATTTTTTACCATGTACTTGTAAATTGGGATGGGATTAGAGAAGGGGCTAGATAGTAGTACCTTTAGAGAATGACTTAACACCAAAAGGTACTGACTCCTGGCTGGCAGTCAGCCTCTCCTGAGGTTATTAGGATAGATCCATAGTTACTATCTGGGTCAACATTGTATTTTATTAACAAATGAATATATAGAACCCACATTTATCAAATTTTTAACCTGATTCATAATTAGGAAGGATGGGGTATTTTCTAGAATTTAAAATAGCTAGATATTGACTCTCAGTTAAAGTCCAGATGGTCATAATTAAAATAGACAAAAATTTTAAGTCTATAACAATATAGGCAGAATCCAACAAACTAGTAGGGATTTTTAAGTTTATTTACTGATTTAAATATAAATTTATGGAATACTACTTCATGTATATGTCTATGTTATGCTTTTTACAGAGTATTAAGATATTGTCCTTAGGCCACAGAAATATAAAATCTGATGGGTGAACTGGGCTTGTAAAGAGGTAAATAAATTATAAATGTTAATTGTAAAGTATTGTGTTTAGTTAAATTTGTAAAGTATTGTGTTTAGTAAAAATTTAAGCCAGGTATGGTGGACCACACCTGTAATGCCAGTTACACAGGAGGCTGGGTCAGGAGGACCATATTTCAATATCAACCTGAACAACTTAGCAAGACCCTATCTCAAAAAATAAAAAGGGCTAAAGATGTAGCTCAGTGGTCCTCAGTTCAATCTCCAGAACTTCAATAAACAAATAGCTATTAAAGGACTGGTGGTGAAACTCAGTGGCAGAGTACTTCCTAGCATGTGTGAGGCCCTGGGTTCAATCCTAGTACTAACACACAATAATGATGATAATAATAATAAATTTAAAACAATAAATTGTATAGGGTTGATGGGTACTATCATGTGTAAACTAGGAGTTTAATAAGCTAGCCCATTTACCATAAATGGACATTTATGTACTGCTTGTACAAACATAAAATGTCAATTTTGTGGAAAGTTACTATGTACAAGTTAGGCTACTTGATGCATCAATTTTCTTCTAGAGAGATACTTTAAGAAATAATCTAAAATATACATATCTACACACAAAGATATAGAAGGATGTTACAAGAGAATTATTTATAATTTAAAATAATTTAAGATGAATGATTAAGCAGGTATGAGACAACCATGTGATAGAATGTCAATCATAAAGATCTATGTGTTTTTTTTAAAAGATGTCTGAAATATTATAGCGTAGCATAGCATAACATTTAACCAAAAGGCTGAGAGGCTTAACTGTTCACTGTAAACCCTCTTTGATGTTTTGAATTTTGCACCATGTGCATGTAACACATTTTAAAAATAAATGCATTTTAAAATACAGTATTGAGCTGGCATGGTGGCACATGACTATAATTCCAGCCACTTGGGAGGCTGAGGCAAGAGGATGACAAGTTCAAACCAGCCTGTGTAAATTAATGAGATTTTTTTTTTAAGTCTGGGGATATAACTCAGTGGTAGAGCACTTGCCTCGTATATACAAGGCCCTGGGCTCAAACTCCAGTACTGAAAAAGTAAAAAAATAAAAATATGGTGTTAGTTTACAAATTTAAAAACATATTTTTAATGATATGAGGAAATACTCATACTAAATGAGAGGCAAAGGAATTTCATTATTTTCTTCAACATATATGTATACTTGTAAAATGTATAAACTCTGTATTAAAAATATTTTGTTCATTTTTGGGCACCATAAAAAATCTGGGTCTAGTTTACAGGAAAGCAAGCAGGCTCACTTTAGAAATGGTATTAGGTAAATATTAAAGCTTGACATGGGATATATTTGTTACATCAGAATAACTGTTTCCAAGTATCTGAAATCATGCCATAAGGAAAAGAGATAACACTTCCATTGGAGAGGTCTGAGGATGGAACTAGACCCACCAACAATCTATAGTCAGCTATTTCTGCTCAATGTCAAAACATTTACAGACTATTCACTTGTTTATAGGCAATTTCACCTCAGTGTCAGGAAACTTCCTAACAGAACAGAGTTTAAAAATGAGTGATTCCCAATCACTTAAAAGATTCAAGAAAAAATTATCACTTCTTAGATGGACATTATAGAAGAGATTCAAGTATCAGTAGTGTGTTTTTGTTATGATTCCAGCAGTGTGAGAAGTCATTTAACCTTTCTGGGACTCAGTTCTCTATAAAATGGGAAAGGATGGCTAAATCACCTTCATGCTTCTTTTCTGTTTTAAATTATTTGAGTATCACTGGTATAATTATATCTGGCTTTCTTTTATATATCAGATATACATATCAGCTCTTTATCACTTGAACTACCCTACACCTGTACTTGTGAGAATTGAGATGTTTAAAACATTATTTGTAAAAATGAAAAGCACTATTTAGGTGTATAACATCATTATTAAATAACATCATTGACTGTTAGATGCAAATTAATATCTCAATGATACACAACTATACACCTGTTAGGCTAAAATAAAATGATATCAAGTGCTGAGATGCAGAGGAAGTAGATCTCTCATATATTGCTGGTGAAAATGTAAAATGACAGAGCCACTCTAGAAAAACTGTTTGGCTATTTATTATATAGATAAAATCATACATACCACACAAAACAGAAATCGAACTACTGGAGAAATGAAAGCTTAAGTTCACATGAAAACCTGTACATAAATGTTCATAAAAGGAATGAACTATTGATAAATACAACAACTTGAATGGATTTCAAAACCATTATGCTGACTGTAACCTCAAAAGGTTACATATTGTAGGATTCTGTTTACATAATCTCAAAATAGCAAAATTATAGTGATAGAAGACAGATCTATCATTAATGCTAGTGTTAGGGGTAGGTTGTGCCTATGAAGGGGTACCATAGAGAATTTCTTGAGAGTAATATAATAGTTGCATATCATGATAGTTGCGTATCATGATTGTGGTGATCCCTACATTAATCTATTATATATAATAAAACTGTATAGAATTATATGCCAAAATTAAATTAGTATGTTTATTTTTAAGATTTTGGAAAGCAAGGAACATTTTTTTTTTTTTTTTTTTT
>NW_025999925.1:14798120-14829060 GCF_001458135.2 Marmota marmota marmota
TTTTTTTTTTTTTTTTTTGTATTGGGGATGTAACCCAGGGGAACTTTGCTACTAAGTTGCTTCTCCAACCGTTTTTTTTGTTTGTTTGTTTTGTTTTTTTTTGGAGACAGGACCTCACTTAGTTGCTGAGGCCAGTCTCAAACTTGTAATCCTTCTCAGTTGCTGGAGTTGTGGGGATTATAGGTATGCACTGCCCTGGCTGACTAAAGCAAGGAAATATTATCATTATTTCCTTTTTGTTTTCTTGAGTGCATGCTAGATTTCTATCACTCTGACGAAATACCAGAGATAATTAACTTATAAGGAGGAAAGGTTTAGTTTGGATCGGAGTTTTAGAGATTTCAATCTATGTTTATTTGGCCCATAGCCTTTGGGCCTGTGGTGAGTCAATACATCATGTTGAGAGCATATGGTTGAGCAAAGCTATTCACCTCATGGTAGCAAGGAGGCAAAAAAAGAGAGGAAAAGTCCAGGATCCCAGTATCCTCTTCAAGGGCATCCTGCCCAACTCCTCCACCCCCTGCCAGAGACCTAATTTTGTTCCTCTGGACCCTACCTACTAAAGGTTCTGATACTTCTTAATAGCACCAAGCAGAGGACCGAGCTTTTTAACATATGGGCCTTTGGGGTACATTCCAAATCCAAACTACAGCATAGTTTTAATGTTTGAACTTTTCATGCTATGAACTGTCTATAGTACGGAATGTTTTTCATATGAAACATTTTTCTTATTGAAGAATGTGATAGAAATAAGGATGAGAGGTTTATTTACTTGACAGGATAATTTTACTCCTTTCCTTACAAGAATGAATTGTCAAATGTGGAAGGAAATTTAGGCAAAGCTCACTTTTATTTCTATTTTGTTCTTGTTTTTAAATTTTACAATCATCTTTTCAAGAAAGCCTCTGGGGGGATTTTTATCTAGATTTTCAAAGCTCACTCAAATGTGACTTTCCTATCTATCTATCTCTGTCTATCTAATTATGATTAAAGAGATTGTCCATGGCTTGCCAAATTCTATTCTAGCTGCTGATTCTCTATATCTAACTAAATTTCTTTCACTCAAATTACAAAATAGATACTGGGGCTTAAAATTAATTTCTTTTCTAGGATAAGATCTATGTAGAGAGTTTGTCTCAAGAATAGGATGTTCTTTATAAGATAATCCTTATCAAAACTAAAATATTAGTCTCCCTCAACAATGCAAGACTGTCCTCAAGACTGACACCTATCAATGATCACCCATATTTCAGTTTTTCTTGTCTTTCTGGATATGTCAAAGGCTATTTTTCTTTGTTCTGCAAGTTGATAAGGGCCATGTGACTGTCTACCAGTAGACAGTGACCAAAAGTGTTATGTGTCACTTCCAGATCAAAACATTTGAGTCACTGAATGATTCACTGTTATGGTTTGCATAAGAGATGTCGCCCACAAAGCTCATGTGCCAAATAATTCAGAAAGGTTCAGAAGTGAATGATTAGATTCTAAGTGCTGTGATCTTATCAGTAGATTAATCCATTCTTGTAGATTAATAATTCAAGTGAACTACTATGTGGTAACTATATGCAGATGAGCTATGGCTGGAGGAAGTAGGTAACTAGGGACATGTGCTTGGATACTATATTTTGTCCCTGGCTCCTCATTAATATTTCCTCCCCCCAGCCCTCTCTCTCCCCATTTCTGGCTGTCTGAGCTGAGCAGCTTTCCTTTGCCATGTGCTTCCACTGTTTTTTGTTGTTGTTTGTTTGTTTGTTTGTTTAATATTTTTTAGTTGTCAATGAACCATTATTGTATTTATATGTGATGCTGAGAATCAAACCTAGGGCCTCACACATGCTAGGCAAGCACTCTACCACTGAACCACAACACCAGCCTCCCACTGTGATATTCTCCCACTGTGATATTCTGATACTCCAGCCCACAGCAATGGAGTCAGCCAACCATGAACTGAACCTCCGAAACTGTGAGCCCAAATAAACTTTTCTTCCTCTAAGTTGTCTTGGCAGGTGTTTTGTTCAGAGTGATGAAAAGCTGACTAACATTCACTGTACTGTCCTTCTTAGCACCAACAGTGATGAGGCATTATATTGAGATGAAAACGCCAGAATAAGGAAGGAAGCAATTTGAGTCACTATAAGAAGGGTGACCAGGGAAACTTTTGGACTCAGCAAATTTGCCTAGTAAGAACTTGTTATTTGATAGCCCTTTAAGATTTTGTTATTACTGTAGTCTTTACTGATAAACAAAATTTGCTTACTAAGACTATGTATTACTGTCGCCTTTGCTGATAAACAAAGTGTGCTTACTAACTACCTGTTTTAAAAGCTTTCATGTCCTTTTGTGCTTCCATACATCAGATGAACAGTTATATATATATATATATAAATTGCCATATTTTCCATGAGAAAATATTTAATATGATAAATATTTCAATTAATAATTTGTTATATTTGTCTCTAGCACTAACTTTAGATCTCAAATTTCTAATCTAGCTGGGTGCAGTGGTATATACCTGTAATCTCAGCAACTTGAGAGGCTGAGGCAGGAGGATCATGAATTCAAAGCCAGCCTCAGCAATTTAGTGGAGCTGTAAGCAACTTAGCAAGACCCTGTTTCAAAATTAAAAATAAAATTTACATCTTGTATTAATAATCACCAATCAATAAAAAAGGATACATTTGTTTATGTAGTTTTCTAAATTATTAAACAACATTGATGTTTCTGATCATGTTCCCTAGGAAGCAGAACCTGAGGTTGAGACTTGTATACAGGAAAATTTATCAAAAAGAATTCCTTTGGAATCGACACTGTGGTGAAATACAGGATGGGGTATAGGGAGAAGATGGGCTGTGATACAGTTTTTTTTAATATATGTATTTTCTTAGTTGTAGATGGACACAACACTTTTATTTTATTTTTATTTATTTATTTTTTTAATGTGGGATGCCGAGGATGGAACTCAGTGCCTCACACATGCAAGCGCTCTACCACTGTGCCACAACCCTGGCCCCTGTGACATAGTTCTAACAAAGCATGTAATGACTCTATGGGTGGCTCTAAAACTACAGTAGCCTTTCAGAAGTGTGCCAAGTTAAAGTAGGGGGAATGGACCTTTATATACCCATCAATGACCAGTCATTGGATACAGGCTCTCCCCCTGGATGTAGGTGTGACCTTGAGTAATGTTGAAGGCAATGCTTTAGTGGAGCTGACATTTTGAGAACTGTCAGCCAATAGCATTCCTAATAGCTGAGAAAACAAGTATTTTGGTTCTTTTGAGGAATCTGGGTAAAAATTCAGTGTTCAATGCAACTGATAATAATAAAATGTATATATTTATCAAATGATCACCACAACCACTATTATCATCATCACAAACATTTACTGATAACTTTACTATGTGTCAGGCACTTGTCCTAAGTGCTTTGAAATTATTAACTCATGTAATTCTTTATGATATAATCCTGTAATATAAACTACAAATACTTTGTTCTCAAAAATTAACCCTATAATATAATGTACAAATACTTCACCCTCAAAAATTAAAATAAATATAGATTTTTTTGGCAACACACCCCAATACCAGAATTGTTTTCCTAATAACCATTCACTAATTTCCATTATAAATAATTCTATCCAATATGAACAGCTCCATATGATGATAGTTATTGGCCAGAATTGTTACTTTTGTCATAGCTTACATTTTTTAAATCATGGATGGTAGTATGATGTCTATAATTTACATTCAAAAATTGAGGATATGTAATACTATGTATAGGTACATATGTAGTTAATTTAGACTATAGACTGTGTATTGTGCATACTGTTGCTTGCCATAATTTAGAATTCACATTCCCAGATATAACAGCTAGTATTTCATCAGAAAGCCACATTCCAGAGGAAGTTATGACAAGTACATAGTGTTTAGCTATCTTAACAAACAACAAAATTTTACTAATTAGCATAGTGAATATTAGCAAGGGATTTTATTGTCAAAATTACTGTTATTCAAAGTATGAGGTTTGGTCAAAAGATGTTAGACATTCTGCCTTTACAGAATAGGCTATAAATTCCTAGCAAGCACCATAACCTGGATCCTTACAAATGGGCACCCAAGGTTTGATTCCTGAAATGTCCTCTGCGTAGGTATTGATTGAGTGAATCCTGATTGCCTGAAGCCTGCCTTAAATTATGGCTGTACCTACCTCAAATAACCCTGTGATGCATGTCATAGTCAAAGACGATAGCCAACTTTGGCCCTTGGTGACTGTCTTAGTTTGTTTTCTGTTACTATAACAAAATATCTGAGAACCTGAAGAATAGAGGTTATTTAGCTCACAGTTATATAGGTTAGAAAGTCCAAAAACATCATGCAAAATGAGGGTTTCTTCCTGCATCATGACATGGAAAAGAGCATTGTGTAGCAAGGCAGAGTAAACTTTCCAAAGAGATAACTCATTTTCATAATAGAACTACTGTCCCAGTGGCTTATTAATTACTCCATTACTCCATTTGTTATAGTTTAGATATTAGGTGCCTCCCCCAATGTGTGAGATAGTTTGAGAAGTGATTGGGTTATGAAAGCCTTAACTCAATCAGTGAATTAATCCCTATAGGGATTAACTGAATGGTAACTGAAGGTAGATAGGGTGTGATTGGAATAGGGGGATAACTGGGGGTGTACCTTTGGGTATATGTTTTGTATCTGATGAGTGGAATCTCTCTCTCTTTGCTTCCTGATCATGTCCTGATCCACTCTCTTCTACCATACTCTGCTATGATGGTCGGCCACACTTGAGCTCCAATGGACCCAGATGTCTACAGAAGGAGACCTCTGAAACCACGAGTCCCAAATAAGTGTTTCCTCAAAAATTTCTCTTGTCAGGTCTTTTAGTCACAGTGATGAAAAAGCTGACTAAAACACCATTATCCCATCAATGCTTCAGTGGACTAATCTATTCATGAAGTTAGATACTTCAAAAACTTATTACCTTACAAGGATTTAATTTTTCAATACTGGTATATTGGGGACCATGTTTCTAAAACATGAACTTTATGGGACACATTCAATGACCCAATACCAATGATTCTTAGTGTTCCTTTGTGTAGTCCTTTGTCATACTGAATAGAGCTAATCTATGTAACCAGTACAATATTATGGAATAAATACATGCTATTACTGAAGCTTTGCCTTGAAAGACATTGCAGATTCAACTTTGTTCTCTCTTGGATTATCTGTTCTGGAGGGGAAAAGTTTCATATTGTGAAGCTGTTCAAATAGCTTTATGAAGAGATCCATATAGGGAGGAACTAAGGTCTTTTGCTAATAGTCAAGATTAAGTTGTTAGTCATGTGAGTGAGTCATCAAGGAAGCAGATTTTCTATCCCTGGTCAATCCTTCAGTTAACATCCCTGGGCAACATCTTGACTCATGAGAAACCCTGAACCAAAACTACCCAGCCAATCTGATTGCAAATCCTTGACCTACAGAAACTGTGATAATAAAACAAATTTTATATATATATTAGTCTCGTGTTACGAAGTTTGGAGGTGATTTGTCATGTAGCAATAGATAACTATTATATCACAGTATATGAAAGAACAGAGAGCTAGAGCTTAATTGATCTTATAGAAGATATTATATATGAACTGTCATGTATGCATCTTTATTAATAAATATTTATTTTAAAATGTGTTTGTATGACAGAATTTGGCTACAGACTGCTTTCATTTTGATTTAGTAGTTACCCCTTTGTTTATCTCAATAGTTGGGGACTATTTTTATCTGTCAAACAACAAAACAATTGTGTATGACCAAATTATCTTAGATCGTTTTTTAGGAGGTTCCAATTGATTTTCTGCCTATAGTAGCTTGATTCTATATACTTCTCTTTATCATCATCATCACTCCATAATAATTATCTTTCACCTGGACTATTAAAATAATCCTCTAATTCAGGTATTTACATCTATTGGTCCTTATCCATCTCATTATCACTATTAAAGTTTGAGTGGTTTCTTTAAAACATATATCTATTCATGTAACTCCACCACCACTCCTGCCCTCATCTGAAATCTTTCAGTGCTTGGAAAGGTGATAATGTAAAGGTTTTAAGGAAAAGACAAAATAATATGGCTTTCAAAAACCCTGCCAGGTATGCACCTACTGGTATTCCCAGCCTTGTCTTCCACTCTTCTCCATTTTGCTCACTATGATTCCACCTCACATTAGCCTTCCTTAAATTACTAGTATGCTTCCGATTCCCAATCACTTCGAAAGGCTTTTTGGTTTGCTTTTTTGAGACAGGGTCTTACACTTCTGGGCTTAAGCAAATTCTCCTGCCTCTCAGCCTCCTGAAAAGCTGGGAATACAAACAAGCATATGCCACACCCAGTCAACCACACAGAACTTGTATGTGGTGTTTCCTCTGCTTTGAAATCTCTTCTTTTTCCTCTATGCCTACTTTAAGCCTCTCCATTTTTCATATTTAGTGCATATGTCAGTTCTTCAGCAAGACTTTCCTTAATCTCCCTCTTTGGCTTCCATAATATCATACATTCCTCCTTTATTTATAAATCACATTGTAATTTCACATTTGTTTATGTGATTATTTGATTACTATTCATATTCATTTCTCATAGACCTCCTGACATTCTATGAGAACAGGTATTGTATGAGATATACTTCATTCATGTATGCCTTGAAGCCTAACACAGTGTTAAGAACATAACCCATATTTGATAAATATTGAATAATTGACTAATTTAATGAGCTTTGAATGGCCATGAATGTTGCTTCAGAGTCAGATGGCTAAGGTCCAAATTCTGGCAACTCCTGACTATGGAATTTTAGAAATGATTTTACCACATTTTTCCTTAGATTTTTTTCCTCTGTACTTTGAAAATAATAATTTCCGTATAGAGTTCTGAAAGAACTCAATGAGTTAATTTACATCAAGGTCTTAAAGCAATTCTTAAAACAGCACTTTATAGGGTGATTGCAATTATTATTATTAATAAACTTAGTCATTTTGTCAAGCTAGTTACTTAGGCCATAACCACCAGTTCCCTGAGTTAGTTCACTTTTTCCTTATAGACACCAAATTTTATTTATCAGTATAAAATAAGAAGCTGTATCAAAGATACAAATTAAAGTAAGAGCTTACCAGTCTTTGGGGGACTGCTCAGTTTTGACTTAGGTGTGGAGATACTAATATGAATCCCATATCACTGGCATTTATTTGGTAATTTACTTATTTAAATGAAATGACCAAGGGAGCAAGTTTGTATTTAAAACAACTCTCAAATAGCTCAGTATGTCTACCATCTCTCTGAGTTTTTTTGCATAGGTTACACACTTATGGATTTTTCTCAGTCTTGATTTGAGCCTCATCAAATATGGCCACATATTAACATCAGTTAAAATGCTATCGATCACTTTGTGCTATAGTCTTCCACACTCATGTACTGACTTTAAAAATGTTAAAACTGCAGGTTTATAACTTTTGAACACTTATGATATAAACTATTGAAACAATGTTCCTTCTTTTTGGACAGTAGAGATGTTTTCAGTTCAGTGCAAAGGTTGCAATAATTGGCCCTTGGTTAGCTGCTTGTGCTTCTTACAAAAGTTGTGAATGCTGGCACATAATATTCAGGCTCTTCACCTATATTCAGGTCCATTGTAAGCTGCTTGTGTTGCCAAGGATGTATTTTGTTCTTTGTTTACTACCTACCATGAAAAACAATACTTTGTACTTTCCAGAGAAACTGAGATTACCTAGTCCTTGCAACTTAGGTCATTTCATTTTGGGTAAAAGAAAAAAGAATTCTTTTCAACTTTTTGCCAGTTCCTCCTGGCTTTTTGAGAAGGAGATACCTCTGAAAGAAAATAGATCAAAGTTACATGGGACTAAGGGCAGATCAGATAACTATACTTTGTAGTCTGTAGAAAACAGAACTAGCTTTACTGGAAAAGAGACCGTGTGTTATAGCTATAAGGGGCAGAGGGAAGCTGAGAGGAAAGGTTATTCACCTAAAAATCCAACCACCATCATTTTTCACCAGTTCATCAGATGTTAAAATTCTATCATCAGAAATTCATTTTAAAAGATAATTCCTTGAAGTAGTTACTTATGGAAAAAAAAGTAAATTCTCTATCAATTCCTTTTCCCAAAAGTGAATTTGAAAGCACTAAGACCAAGAGTTAACCCTAGCTCCTAAAAGCTCTGATTTGATTATTGAGGAACCATGGAAAGGAAAGTTTAGAAGAGCATAGACTGTATATGAAAAGAGGCTACAGGGAAATCTCTGATCATAGAGAACAGTAATTTCAGTGTGTAATGATTACGAAAAGAAAGAGAAAAAAAGAATATTTTTCATGTTCTGTTCTGGAGATCTATAATAGTAGAAAGAAATGTTGTATGATCAGATAAAATTAAAGGGTACTCAGACCAAATTGGGAAATTTGTATTACCTAGAATATGAGAGCAATTTTACTTTCTTAAATATGCTAGTCATTAGTTTTTTTCTGACCATAACTGCACTAACTTCATTCCCTATTTATAGAGTGACATGCAAGTCCCTGTGGGCATAATAAAAATTTTCATTTTCTCTCTTTGGGGAACTCTCCATGTATACTGTTTTTTAGCAATTCACTCATTAATACACAAATCACTTATTTGATTGAGGCTTCCTCCATGAATAAGTGAGAAAATATAAGTCACTTTGTCTTCTAATAAAGAACCAAATAAAGGTTGACTAGACAAGGAAGAGGCTGGTACAGATTTATACATTACATTATTATGAGCTTGTTATTTGCCAGTTGAACTTGGAAGAAAAAAATTATGTTTTGAAAATAAAAACTATCACCTTGCTATCATCTACAAAGGAATTTCATGACAGGATGGGAATTTGCTAGTAGATGGAGGGAAGATAAAAATAGTAGGAAGAGATGGATTATGACAATTTATAACTTACCAGAAATTTCAAGAATAGTTGTGCCTGATTTTGAAAAGTTTAGTGTGCAATATTATCTACTTGTGGTTTTAATTTGGATTTCCATGATTAATAATGACATTGAATCCTTTTTCAAAGGTGTAATGATCATTTAGACATATACATTTATGAAGGGACTACTCAAATCTTTGGTCTATTTTGGAAAACATTGAATTGTCTCTAACTGATTATAGCAATGCTTTATATATTTTGAGTATAAGTCCTTTATCAATAGTTGTTTTACATTTCTCTTTTCCTAGTCAAAGACAGTTTTCACTCTCTTCTTTGGTGTCTTTTGATGATAATATGTTCTTAATTTTAATGTAGCCTATTTTATCAGTCTCTTCTTTCATGGTTAGTATTTTTATATTTAAGAAAAACATTAGCTGGGCATGGTGGCACATTCCTGTGATCCCAGCAACTTGGGAGGTGAAGCAGGAAATCACAAGTTCAAAGCCAGCCTCAGCAATTTAGTGAAAGCCCCAACAATTTAGTGAGGCCCTGTTTCCAACAAAGTAAAAAGATGCCTGGTACAGTGGCACACGCCCGTAATCTCATTGGCTCTGGATGATGAGGCAAGAAGATCATGCGTTCAAAACCAGTCTCAGCAACAGCAAGGTACTAAGCAACTCAGTGAGACCCTGTCTCTCAATAAAATACAAAATAGGTCTGGGGATGTGGCTCAGTGATTGAGTGCCCCTGAGTTCAACCCCCAGTACCAAAAGAAAAAAAGAAAAAGGGAAACATTGCCTACTTTAAGGTCATGAGGTATTCTTTTATTTCCTCCTGGAAGTTCCATTATTTTATCCTTCACATTTTTATTTTTGATACATTGTGATTTAAATTTGTATGTAATGTGAGGAAAGGGTCAGGGGGTTAATCTTTTTCCATATAGATATTCAGTTCATTCAGAACCTTGGTCATATTAGCTATTTCAGTGAACAATATACTCAACTGGGAAAATAACCATAAAACAAATACATGAAAAACTAAATTCAAGAAGTTACAAAAATGTATGTGATAGAAAATGGAAGTAAAGCTCCCTTCTACCCTGTATCTTTTATTCTCCATTACTTTCTTCAGAAGAAATCACAAGTATTGGTGCCCAGATATGCAAAACATCTCTGCTTTACTTTGGGCTTCTGAAGAAGGAAAAAAGCCCTTATCCCAAAGTCTATACCTTGAGTCTAACATAATGCCTTTTCTAGGTGATTCTGATAATGAGGTTTCTATTGATTCAGATATTTAAAAGTCCATTTTCTTTCACTCTTTTAAAAAGTATATTGCTGGATTTTTTAAAAGCCCAAGTAGACAAAGGCTTTATCTTACTAGGGGAAATTATTTATATTTATTGTGATTGGTTTTATCCTTGAAATTTTATTTTATATTATTTGCTACTTTTTAATTTTTGCCTTTAATGAAATGAATCAACTTGCTTACTGTCTTGTTTTAATAGCTGCTAAATCATATCTTTTATTTTATTCTGCTTATATATGTTTAACTCCCATTTTATGTGTATTTTTCTCTTAAAATCTAAAAGTAAGCAGTAAACTTATCCTTCCTTTAGCCAATTTCACTTCCTTCTGTTCCCTTTCTTCTACTACTGCCTTTTATCATTATGGGTGATAATCTGGAATTTTATTTTCAGATTATTATTAATTTTATGTTTAGTTTAAGTAATTATTTAGAGTTACCTCTAAGTTCTGGGTTTTGTTATTTGTTTGTTTTTGTTTTTCACACAACCTCCATGGTTAACACCCAAGAGCAAACCATCACCGTCTCTGCTTGGATCATCCCTGTACCTCTAACTCATTTTCCAATTTTCATTCTTTCCTTCTGTACTTGCTTCTCCATGTTCTCTATTTGCCATATAGAAGCAAGTGTGATTCTTTAAAAAATGCAAGTCAAGTCATACCATCACCTAAAACTCTCTTGTAGCATCTCATTGTTCACATTTAGAAAAACTCCTATATCCTTTGTGGCCTGATTATCAGACTTTACTTGACCTGTTCTCCCAGCCTTCATCTCCAACTTCAACTACCATTTTATCTCAGTGCTTGATTTACTTTGTCACCTAAGACTTCCTCAGTATTCTCAATCACCAACCACACTCCTGTCTGTCTTTATACTTACTGTTCATTCTGCCTGAAATGCTCTTTCCCAAGATGAGTGCTTGGCATGGTCATATACTTCCTTCAGGTCTCCATTTAAATATTATCTACTCAGAGAGGCTTTCTCTAACAATCCCATGGAAAATATAACCTTGGACCCCACTTTATGCTATAATTTCTTACTCTATTTTATTCTTCCTGGTACTTGTCATTATTAGACATATATCACTTACTTGTTATTTGCTTGTGTCTTATCTATTTTCCTTGCCATATTGAAAGCTGAATGAAAGTATGGAATATTTGTTCACTGTTTTATTCTGTGCTAAAATAGTACCTGACACCTAATGGGTACTTTCTACATATTATCTGAATCAACACATATGTGAATGAGTCAACAAATGGACATAAAACTCCAAAACCACTTTCAATTTTTGCTGGAGTTCTCTTTTGAGTAATAATGTTATCCTTTCTGCCTTTTCTCTTTTGTGCTTTCATGAATTCCTTAAAATTTCTGGTCTTTGAATAGAACCTATGCTTGTTTTTTTTTTTTTTAAGTTAATTAATTAATTAGATGTGGTGCTGAGAATCGAACCCAGTGCCTCACACATGCTAGGCAAGCTCTCTACCACTAAACCATGACCTCAGCCCATGAACCTATGCTTGTTCTTAAGTCACAAGATTTGTTTTTTCCTTATTTTTCGTTAAGGATTTTTTTCCCCTGGGAAGATAAGCAGTTTTATAAGTTAACTTCATCTTGATCTAACCTTGTCAGTATATTTAAGTCATTGATCAGGGCAATTTTTAATGTGTTAAACTTAAGGCTCAGAAATTCTCTACTTTGACTTCATATTAAAATTTTCAAAATGAGACTTGGAGAAATAGTTCAGTTTACTTAAATGCTCCTATAAAATGTTTCTTTAAATTAATACAGATTGTTTGTAACCAAAGGTACTGTCTTGTTTTGAGACATAAAGGAAACTCAACAGTTGTCAGGGAGAAAGTTTGAAAATGGCAGACTAAATCTGGGAAATAATATTAGCCATAAGAACTAGCCCCAGAGGATGGCATAATTTAAATCACAGCACTTAGCAAATTCAGGTTGATGTCCTGCCTCAAAGACTTCAATCAAATAGATGAATGGCAGCAATAGAAATCTCCATTGTAGTCATTTCATGGTCAGAAAGGGAACAAACTTATGGTTCTGGGAAATCTACCACACACCAAGGAATTAGTGGTCTAAGAGACAAGGTTTGGTCTCTGAGTGAGGGGCTGGCAAAGGTTACATAATTCAATTGAAATTAATTGGGAATAGATAATCTGTTGTCCCTTTAGTAGTTCCTCATCACTTTGTCAGACTTCCCCAAAGAAATGATTGTAAAAGAGGGCAAGGTCATACCTTTGAGGAACTAACCAAAAGGAGAGTAGCCTTCTGCTTTGAAATACCTTAACCTACTTTTAGGACTGGGAATGGTACTCAGTGGTAGAACACTTGCCTATTAGGTACAAGACCTTGGGTTCAATACCCAGCATCACATTAAATAAGTAAATTAAAAATTCAGTGAACATGGCATTCTACACACTCACATATTTATTTAAATATAAAAAATAATACTGCATTAAATTACTCGCCATTGAGGATAATAGTCTCTTCAAAAAGATACATCATGTTCAACCTATGGCTTTTCATGTTTCATGTCCTCTACTATTTGAGAAGTATGAAAAAGGGATCAAAAACTAGTATTCAAAACTAGTATCCTTGACATGGCATTCAAAACCATCCAAGGGCCAACACCTAACTACTTCACCAATCTTGTTTCATGACACTCTGAACTTTATGTTTTAGTAAATTCTGAATTACACGTACCAGTATATCAGTTTATCTGTATCACCTTGTGTTTCACACGTCTGGCCCTTGCTTTTGATGCATTTCTTCCTGGAATGCACTTTGTTCTTCACATTCCCTATTTGACTTACTCCTCCCTCATGCTTTAAGACTTAGCTCAGACATGTCCTTCAGAGAGTTTTCCTGACTCCTCCTCCTCCCCCTCTTTTCTCCCAGTTGATTTCCTTTGTCATCTCTCATATGGTTGTAATCAGATGTTAGCTGGCACTGGCCAACCAAGAATTCTTCACTGGTGCCTACAGTAGAACAGCTAGGTACTTGCCAGGAATGTCTCTCCCCCTGTGGTTTCTCCATATGGCTAGCTTGGAATTTTTAACATCATGGTGGAATAAATGTAGTAGAATTTTTTAGTCTGTCTAGCATTCCAAGATAAGATATAGAAACTGCAAAACTTCTACAATGCAGCTGAGGAAGTCCCAGGATATCATTTATGCTAAATCCTATAGATCAAATTATTTTGGTCTTCTAGGCCAGATTTAATAAGAGGGGAATTTAGGATGTACCTCTTGATAGTATGACCAACATGCCCACACAAACCAGAATAAAACTCATAGAAACATCTTTGGAGATCAATTATCATCTGTTTTATTTAACTAAGAACATAAATTGTTTTAACATTTGATTTCATTTTATAACAATTTTAGTAACAGCTCGTAGACTTCCAATAAATGTTTATTAACTAAAATGTCATATTTATTGAATAAAATTATGACTCTAAATAGGAAAGCCTGTAGCACTATAAAGACCTAGGGTTCACATCACTTTATAAGATAACAAATAATTTGCAGACCTACAATGTATGGTCAGAATTGAGTCAGGAACCAAATCAGGGAAAAGGGAGAGTTGAATATTCAAGTTCCTTATATTTCCCATACTTGCCTAGTTATAAGAATTATCTAGAGCACTTATTAATGTTCTCCTTTCCCCTAGAGTTTCTGTGTTGGTGGATCTGGGGAAGCCCTATAAACCATAAAATCCACAAGGGTAAGAATTCTGTCCATCTCTATTAATATATTCTCTGTCTTACACAATGATTGTCATACTGTAGCACTCCATAAATGTGAACATGCAGAGCTTTAAAACTGAAAATACTTCAGAACAGGGGAAGATCTAATTTTGTATAGCCTAAAGGTTGTACAATTGGAGAGATCTTCTTTTAAAACAACTCAGAACTTCAAATTTAAAAATTGAATAAGAAAATGTTTATTTAGAATGAAAAGAAATCATTAAAAAAGATAACTTTAAAAAATTTTACTAGTTTACAAATCTTTTTTTAAATGACAGTTCCACAAACATAACAGAATCAAGAAAAATAACATCACATTTTTATTTGCTAAGGATTTTAATGTTATTGTTAATCCTTTCAAAGAACCATTTTTGTCAATTTCTGTTTTTGATTTCATTTATTCTTGCTCTTATTTTTATTATTTCCTTTTCCACTTATTTTGGGTTTACTTTTCTTTTTCTAGCTTCTTAACTTGGAAACTTAGGTTACCATTTTTATATTTTTTCTAATATATGCATTTAGAATTATAACTTTTCTCCTAAACAGTCTTTAGCTGTATCCCATAAAATTTGATATGTAGTATATTTTCTATGTTCAGTATGAAATATTGAGTGCTTTCTTCCACTACAGTCTTCTGCCATGATGTTTTTCCTCACCTAGAACCCAGAGCAATGGATCTGGCTATCTATGACTGAAACCTCTGAAATTGTTGCTAAGTGGCCCAAGCTGACCTCCATCATGCAAAAGATGTTTTAAGGAAAGGTTGATACAGATTTTCTGAAGAAAGAAAAAGGTCTCTTCTCAATATGGCTTTGGAAAGTACTCAGATGGAAGTGAGGTTCAAAAATGAGCCTGAGTCCTAAGACATCAACTCAAACTCTCCTGCAGCTCACAAAAGTAATCCCAGTTTTCCCAAGTTGCCTCTTGCCTCATCACTGATACTTGTCTTCCTTAAGGCAAACTCGTTATCTGTTACTTTTATCATTCTATTTAAAAAGTATTCTCAGCTTCTTGAAGAAGTATCAAAAATTATATAAAAGAACTAGTCCACACAGAATTGGAATGTGCAAGACAATATTCAGCCATGAAAGAATTGGAAGACTGAAGAATTGGAAGTCATTTAGTTCCCACTGCTACTTTATTCCTACTAACTCAAAATCTTGAAATAAAGAGAATTGATTTAGGAGAACTTCACCTAAAGGAGAACTTCTCTAGAATGGAGACTCATCTGGTGGTGATCAACAACAAAGAGGAGTAGGATTTCACCATCCAGAATCTGTAAATAGATGCTGTTTACCATGTGGGGCTGTCAGATACAGAGTCAGAGACATTGAAAGTGGATTGTTCAGACACCATACAACTCAAGTGCCACATTCTGGCATTAAGTTCAATTGTGAGATGATGGAAATCTAGTTGTGAATCAAACATTCTCCATGGTCATATGGTTAAATTGGCATCCATTGTTATAGAGATAGCTAATAAGTTCCTCTTTATGTGTAAGAGATTCCATAGAATTTTAGGTAGGTGGTCAACTACTCCACTTGTGAGAAAATTTTCCACATATTTACTTGTTTATTAATTTATTTGCCCATTCATAAAATAAGCGCTTACTTAAAATTTTGAAAGTGCCAGAAACTATATAGGAAACGCCTTTTTGTGAACACATGGAAGACACATGAACCTCTCTGCAAATTTCTTTCTGATTGTTAAGGATTTATTTACTGATATATGATGTAGTTCCTTTACCTGTTTTCTCTTCCTCTCTTTGGCTTTCTTCATGTATAGTTAGCAAATAAAATTGTATTTAGTTTAGAAAAAATATTTTCTAACTTTCATTGTGATATCTTTATTTCTCTCTCTCTCTCTCTCTCTTAGTTATTATTTCTTTTTTGGCCCACTGAGTTAGAGTGCAAGGTTAATTCAAATACATGAATTTTTAAAAATAACTTATATTTATTTATAACTTATAACTTAATTTTATTATGACTTCAGAACATAGTTTGCAAAACTTTAGTCTTAAAAATTATAAGAACTTGTTTTATGACTCAGCATATAATCTATTTTATTGAGCATATTATATGTGCATGAAAAGAATGGATATTCCAAATGGATACTCCAAAGTGGATATTTGAAGTCTCAAATTTGAGTATAATCCAGTGGTAGAATACTTGCCTAACATGCACAAGGCCTTGGGTTCAAGCCCCAGCACCAGAAAAAAAGTTCTAAATTTTATCAAATACAATCACTGTAAGTATTTAGACATACTGACTACTTTTTAAAAAATATGTAATTGTTGACATATTTACAATCAGTATCCTGATTATCTTATAAGAATCTCCTTATGCCATGAATTCTGTTTGTTTGTTTGTTTATTTGTTTGTTTGTTTGTTTTCAGAGAGGGGAGATAATGGGGATTGAACCCAGAGGTGCTAGATTCCCAGCCTTTTTATTTTTTAAATTTTAAGACAGGGTCTCATTAAATTGTTCAGGGCCTTGCTAAATTGCTGAGGCTGGCCTCAAACTTGGAACCCTCCTGCCTCCAAAGCCACTGGGACTACAGGTATGGGTCACCACGCCCAGCTAACTCTGTTTTATATTTAAAGTGAATTCCCTTTTCACAGCACATAATTAAGTCTTGATTTCTTATTCATTCAGAAGAAAGTTGCCTTTTAGCTGGAGCATTTAATCAATTTATATTTAATGTAACTATTAGTCTGGTTCTATTTAACTATCACTTTATTATTTACCTTCTTTTTCCCTATTACCTTCTTGTAATTCCTCTGTGTCTACTTACAATTTTTTTGGTTAATTGAATATTAGTTCTTTAAGCCAAAAAAACTCTACAGTTTTTGGTCCAGTTTTCAATTATCTAGCATGGCACCATCTGGCAAATAATAGTAAACAACAATACCACAAAAAGAGGAAACACTGTCATTAATTTTATCAATGAATTTTGTCTCCCTTCTGTATTTGATTACTCTCAGTCATATTCCCATGCCTTCAAGTAGTTGTTTTGGATATTTTTTCCTATTTTGCTATTATTGTCTGTGGAACAGTTTTCTCAATAGGAGGTGCTTTTCTATACCAGAAGTGGAACCTAAATTTTAAGGGTCATAACCCAGTCATTGATAATGCCCCTTGTTGATGTCCCTCACTAATGCTCTACATTGATGTATTTTATGTGTTTAAAAGACATCTATTCTTTTGCAGATATGACTTTCTGAAATAATTTATTAGTAGATCTTTATTTTTTAATGGATTACTGCTAGCTCTGAAACACACTATTGGTGAAATCATGAAGAGAGGCTTACAGATGGTTTTGTATATGTGTGAAGTATTTAAAATGTTGGTAAGAAAATGAATAAGCAGTATCTTAACATTCTTTTCCTATCCATGCTAACAGTTAATGAGCCAGGTGAGGCGAGGCACACCTGTAATCACAGCTACTCTGAAGGCTGAGGCAGGAGGGTCATAAATTCAAGGCCAGCCTTAGCAAGACCCTGTCTCAAAATAAAAGTGAAAAGGGCTGAAGGGTAGCATAGTGGCAGAGTACTTTCCTAGCATGTGTGAGGCCCTGTGTTCAATCCCAATTACTTCCCCCCACCACCAAAAAAAAAAAAAAAGAAATAAAGAAAGAAAGAAAATGGGTGGATGAGATCTAAAATAGGCTAGAGAAAACAATGCTCCTTTGAATTGCCTGGTTCTTACATTTCACCTCTTGCATTCTTGGAAAGGGACATTTTTTTTATTGCTTTCTTAATAGTCTTAAGTTATCTTAACTATATAAGATATTGTTCTTTCTTCTAAGGAGCAATATAAGATTTTATTTAACTCAGAAGCAGTGACACTGTTCATCTCCCTCATTCAGTTTTCCAGTCTATTTTTTTCTTCTTATTCTTTAAGAATAATAAGATTAAATTCCAAAGTTAACTGTTCAGAACTGAGCAAGGCTGGGCAAAGGTAATCAACTACTTGCACAGAATCAGAGGCCAAGCAAATTCTTCAGCTCTCATTTTCTGGGGACCAAAAGTAGCTGTGTTCTTGCCCTAGGGCTTACCCTCACTGCCTTATGGATAAAACCTCCTTTGCTCAGTCTCCTAATCAGGAAAAAGTGGTTGGATTGAGTCATGTTTCACCTGAAGTATTTTGGCCCCTTATCTGAACTAGTCATTATATCTTGAGGCAGTTGTAACTAGGACTGCTATAATGATCTGACAAAAGACCTATTGTTCCAACATTACCAGTCATTAACTCTCTAAGACAAGATGTGACATGCCACATCCATCAGACAGTTCATGCAGAAGGAATCTCTTCTTGACAAATATAATCCCTCCTCACCTTTGTTCATGACAATTTTATTTCTTCCATAATGTCAAACTACCAATTTTTCCAACTCAGCACTCCCTACTTGGACTATAGGACTTTTTTTCACTTCAAAAAGAAGTCTTACTATCTTTTCACTTTTGATTGTGTCTTACTTTAATCATCTTTCTCAGAATTGTAGTTTTAAATAGATATATATTCAAAGTAGCAATGCCTGATACTAATACCTATAAATATTTTCTTTCCCATTATTTTTGCTTCAAATTTTACAATTTAAAGTACAATAACTTTTTAATCATGTCATTACTTCAAGTTTGGTATGAATGAAAAAAAAAGTTATTTAACATATCTGTCAGAATGGATGAAAACTAGCAATTGGAATATTTGCCTAAATGCAAACGAAAAGCAGGATACTTGGTACCTAATTTTTAATTCTACATTTTTCTGCAAAGTAACTTTACTGACCTAGAAAATTATAAAATAATGTATTTTATAAAAGTGGGACAATTGCTTCAAAATATCTCTACTTTTTTCCCTCCAATGATTAAACCTATATAAAACGAACTAAACTGATGTCCAAACTAAGAAATTCTCTCTGAAAACAACTCTCTAATTAGTTCTCATTAGCTACAGTTCAGGTGCAGCTATCTTCAAGGTAGTGTCAGGTTCTGAATAAAAATAAAAGAGAGCATGTCTTTGTTTTGACTTAAAATGTAACTGAGCAAATAACACAGGAGTGCACAGGCAGCTAAGCTTAAGAACATAAGAGGAAGATAGACGTCAGAAAAGCTGATAGTCTCCTAGTAACTCAGAGGGCAACCTTGAACATTGGTAAAGAAAAGGCATTCCTGGTAAAGTTAAGGAACTGGCTGGATAGAATTAAGGAAAGTGGAATTTGCAATTACGAGATGATGTCTGAAAGTATTAGGTTATGGACTCCTATATTGAACCCAGATTCTTACCAGACAGTTTTCCCTGGAGTATAGAATAACAAAGTTCAATAAGAGAGAGTTCATCAAAGTTTAGCTTATGCTGAAAGAGAAAGGAAAAGATAAAAAACTAAGAAAGATAGAAAGGGGTAGGAACTTTTTATCTCATTTAGGTAAGAATGCTTGTTCTTTCCTGAATATGGTCATATGGAGTCAAAACCAGAATTTATCTGCTGAGTCATAGAGCTGAGTGGATGAACTCTGAAGAACTGAAAAAGATCAAGTGCTCATGTCTAAGGGATGCATGGTGTAGTAATAAAGCTGAATAGATGAATTCTAAAGAATTAAAAGAGACCAACTACTCAAGTCTAAGTGATGGGTGATATTTGGGAAGGTAAGACTAAGAGAAAGGAAATCCCTTAGGGAAGACAGAGATTAAGAATCAATGTTCTAGGAGTGCCACTGCTACCCATGTGGGAGCTCACACCAAGGGTAGGCCCAGTTCTACCCCTCTATACTCCCACCCACCTGGGAGCACAGGCCTAACCCACCTCCATCTTGGGACACTGTAGCCATTGCCATAGCCCTACCCATGCAATAGCCTCCACCTTGTGACAACATACAGGGCCTTAGAAGCAGCTGCATCTCGGAACAGGAATATCAAATCCAGTGTAAGTCCCACCCTTTCAGCCCCAGTTCTGAAAGACATTGCATCCATCTTGGGACACCTCCACTGCTATCTTTTGTCACCACCACCTCTAGTTGCAGTAGCATTTATTACAGGACACTAGCAGAGTCTAGAAGCTCAACACCAAGGTGAGGTTCAGATAATCTGCACAAATATTACGAGATTATAGGGTAGAAACTGTAATATCTCGGATCCACGCCGCAAGAAAGGAAGATTCACAGACAACATAAAAAAAAAAAAAAAAACAAGGGAAGAAAGTGTCACAAATAAACCAGAATACTACAATAATAAAATCCATGGACAGCACAATTGATGAAATATCAGAGAAGGAGTTCAAAATATACATAATTAAAATGATCTTTGAATTGAAGAATTACCTACATGAACAAATACAGGCAAAAATTTATCACTCCAATAGAAAGATAAGTGAGCAAATACAGGCAACCACTGATCACACCAACAAAGAGATAAGGGAGCAAATACAGGTAGCAAAAGATTACTTAAGAAAGAGAGATTCTGAAAAAAAAATCAGAAATCCTTAAAATGAAGGAAACAATAAACCAAATTAAAAAAATTCAATAGAAAGCATCACCAACAGATTAGATCACTTGGAAGACAGAATGTCAGCTAGTGAAGACAAAGTATACAATCTATAAAATAAACTTGACCACACAGTGAATTTGATAAGAAACCATGAACAGAACATCCAAGAATTATGGGATAGCATCAAAAGATCAAATCTAAGAGTTATTGGGATAGAGAAAGGTACAGAGATTCAAACCAAAGGAATGCACAAACTCTTCAATGAGATAATATAAAAGAATTTGAAGATGATATTTGGGAAGGTAAGACCAAACATGAAGAATGAATTGAAAAATCAAATATAAGTGGCTTACAGGACACCAAGTGTACAAAATTACAACAGATCTACCCCAAGCCCTATTATAATAAAAATTCCTAGCATACAGAATAAGATTGAATCTAAAAGGCTGCAAGAGAGAGGAATCAGATCACACGCAGGGGGAGACCAATTCATATCTCAATAGATTTTTCAACCCAAACCCTCAAAGCCAGGAGGTCCTGGAACAACATATACCTAGTTGTGAAACAAAATGGATGCCAACCAAGAATCTTATATCCAGCAAAATTAAGCTTCAGACTTGATGATGAAATAAAAACGTTTCACGGTAAACAAAAGTTAAAAGAATTTACAGTGAGAAAGCCTGCACTACAGAGCATCCTCAGCAAAATATTCCAGGAGGAACAATGAAAATCAGCAAAGGGAAGAACTACACTAAAGGAAAGGGCAATCAAAGGAGAAACTACATCAAGTTAAAGACCAAAAATAAATCAAAATGTCTGGGAGTACAAATCATATTTCAATAACAGCCCTGAATGTGAATGGCCTAAATTCATCAATTAAAAGACACAGACTGATAGATCAGACTAAAAAATAAAAAAGAATCTAACAATGCTGCCTTCAAGAGACTCATCTCATAGGAAAAGACATCCATAGACTGAAGGTGAAAGGGTGGGACAAAGTGTACCACTCACATGGACCATGTAAATAAGCCGGGGTTTCCATCCTCATATCACATAAAGTGGATTTCAAACCAAAGCTAGTGAAAAAAGATAAAGAAGGACATTTCATATGGCTTAAGGGATTCATACATCAACAAGACATAACAATCATAAATATCTATGCCCCAAACAATGAGGCGCATGTGTATGTCAAACAGACCCTTCACAAATACAAGAACCACTAGACCATGACACAATAATACTGGGTGACTTTAATACACCTCTCCCACCACTGGATAGATGTTCCAAACAAAACTAAACAAAGAAACTGTAGAACTCAATAATACAATCAATAATTTGGACTTAACAGACATATATAGAATATTTCATCCATCAATGAAAGTATTAGGTTATGGACTCTTCTTCTTAGCAGCACTTGGATCCTTCTCCAAAATAGACCATATGTTGCCACAAAGCAAATCTCAGCAAACACACAAAAATAGAGATACTACCCTGAATTCTATCTGACAGTAATGGATTGAAATTAGAAATCAATGATAAAATTAAAAAGAGAAGCTACTCCAATACTTGGAGACTAAACAATATGTTATTGTATGATGTATGGAAAACAAAAGATGTCAGGGAGGAGATTAAAAAAAATTCTTAGAGGTAAATGAGAACTCTGATACAACTTATCAAAATCTCTGGGACACTATGAAGGCAGTTCATCACTAAGAGGAAAGTTCATTGCATGGCGTTCATTCATTAAAAGAAGAAAAAGTCAACAAATAAACAACCTGGCATTACAACTCAAAGCCCTAGAGAAAGAACAACAAACCAACACCAAAAGTAGTAGAAGACAGGAAATAATTAAAATCAGGTTGGAGATCAATAAAATTGAAACAAAAAAATTCAAAAAAATTGACAAAACAAAAAGCTGATTCTTTGAAAAATAAATAAAATTGACAAACCCTTACCCACCCTAACAAAAGAAGGAGGGAGAGAACTCAAATTACTAAAATTTGTGATGAAAAAGGAAATATCATGACAGAAACTATTGAAATACAGAAGACAATTAGAAACTATTTTGAAAACTTATACCCCAGTAAAATAGAAAATCTTGAAGACATCACAAATATCTATAGGCATATATTCAACCCAAACTGAGTCAAGAGAACATACAGAATTTAAACAGATCAATTTCAAGCAAGGAAATAGAAGACGCCATCAAAAGCCTACCAACCAAGAAAACCCAGGACCAGAAGGATTCACAGCTGAGTTCTACAAGACTTACAAAGAAGAATTAATACCAATACTCTTCAAATTATTCTGTGAAATAGAAAAGGAAGGACCCCTTCCAAACTCATTCTATGAAGCTAGCATCATCCAGATACCAAAACCAGTCAGGGAAACATCAAGGAAAGAAAATTTCAGACCAATATCCCTGATGCACATTGATGCAAAAATTCTGGCCAATCACATACAAAAACATATTTAAAAAATAGTGTGCCATGATCAAGTGGGGTTCTTTCCAAGGATGCAAGTTTAGTTCAACATACAGAAATCAGTAAATATAATTCATCACATCAATAGACTTAAAGATAATAATCATATGATTATATCAGTTGATGCAGAGAAAACATTTGACAAAATACAGCACCCTTTCATATTAAAAACACTAGAAAAACTAGAGATAGTAGGAACATAGCTCAGCATCATAAAAGCTATCTATGTTAAACCCAAGGCCAATATCATTCTAAATGGAGAAAACTTGGAAGCATTCCCTCTAAAACTGAATCAAGACAGGGATGCCCTCTTTCACCATTTCTATTCAACATAATCCTTGAAACTCTAGCCAGAGTAATTAGACAGATGAAAGAAATTAAAGGGATACAAACTAGAAAAGAAGAACTCAAACTATAATTATTTGCTGATGACATGATTTTATACTTAGAGGATCCAAAAAACTCCACCAGAAAACTTATAGAATTAATTAATGAATTCAGTAAAGTAGCATGGTATAAAATCAATACCCATAAATAAAATGCATGTCTATATCCTCTGATAGAGAAGTTAGGAAAACTACCCCATTCACGATAGCCTCAAAAAAATAAAATACTTGGAAGTCAACTTAAAAAAAGAGGTGAAAAATCTCTACAATGAAAACCACAGAACACTAAAGAAAGAAATTGAAGAAGACCTTGGAAGATGGAAAGATCTCCCATGCGCTTGGAAAGGCAAAATTAATATTGTCAAAATGGCCATACTACCCAAAGCACTATACAGATTCAATGTGATTTTAATTAAACTCCAATATCATTCCTTATAGAAATAGAAAAAGCAATCATGAAATTTATTTGGAAAAATAAGAGACCTAAAATAGCCAAAGCAATCCTTAGCAAGAAGAGTGAAGCAAGAAGTATCACAATACCAGACCTTAAACTATACTACAAAGCAATAGTAACAAAAACAGCATGATATTGGCACCAAAATAGACATGTAGACCAGTGGTACAGAATAGAAGACACAGAGACAAACCCACAAAAATACGGTTACTAGACAAGGGAGCCAAACACATACATTGGAGAAAAGATAGCCTCTTCAACAAATGGTGCTGGTAGAACTGAAAATCCGTATGCAGCAAAATTAAGCCAAACCCCTATCTCTCACCATGCACAAAACTCAACTCAAAGTGGATCAAGGAACCAGGAATTAGACCAGAGACCCTGCACCTAATAGAGGAAAAAGTAGGCCCAAATCTTCATCACATTGGATTAGGCCCCAACTTTCTTAACAAAACTCCTAAAGCACAAGAAATAAAATCAAGAATTAATAAATGGAATGGATTCAAACTAAAAAGCTTCTTCTCAGCAAAAGAAACAATCAATGAGGCAAAGAGAGAGCTTACATTTTGAGAACAAATTTTTGCCACAAGCATGTCAGATAGAGCACTAATCTCCAGGATATATAAAGAACTCAAAAAACTTAACACTGAAAAAACAAAGAACTCAATCAACAAATGGGCTAAGGAAATAAACAGACACTTCTCAGAAGAAGTTATACAATCAATCAACAAATATATGAAAAAATGTTCAACAACTATGTAATTAGAGAAATGCAAATCAAAATTACTCTTAAGATTTCATTTCATGCCAGTCAGAATGGCAGTTATCAAGAATACATACAACAATAAATGTTGGCAAGAATGTAGGGGAAAAGGTACACACATACATTGCTGGTGGGACTACAAATCGGTGCAACCAATCTGGAAAGCAGTATGGAGATTCCTGAGAAAACTTGGAATTAAACCACCATTTGGCCCAGTTATCCCATTCCTCTATCTATACCCAAAGGACTTAAAGTTAGTATACTACAGTAACACACATCAATGTTTACAGCAGCTCAATTCACAATAGCTTAACTGTGGAAGCAACCTAACTGCCCTTCAATAGATGAATGGATAAATAAACTGTGGTATATATACACAATGGAATATTATTCAACATTATAAGAGAATAAAATTAGGGCATTTGCAGGTAAATGGATGGAGTTGGAGAATATCATGCTAAGCAAAGTAAGCCAATCCCCTAAAAACAATCATTGAATGTTCTCTCTGATAAGTAGATACTGATCCATGATTGGAGGGAGGGGATGGGAAAAATGGAGGAACTTAGATTATTCAAAGGGGAGAGAGTGATAGAGAAGGTGCTTGGGAGCAGGAAAGATTGTGGAATGAGATGGACATCATTACCCAAGATACATGTGTGACTGCACATATGATGTGGCACTACATTGTGTACAACCAGAGAAATGAAAAATTGTGCTGCAATTGTGTACAATGAATTAAAATGCATTCTGCTGTCATACATACCTAAATAAAATTAATTAATTAATTAAAAAATATCCTGAGATCTGCAAAAGCAAGCATCTTAGGTTGTGAACTTGGGAAGATGGCAAGGTTTGTAAGTATGGCATTATTAGCTGAGAATATGCTAGGCATATGATGTTCTGTCTTCTATCTCTCAGGTTCATCAGGCTTTTTATATGTAATAATTAAAATAAAATAGTTCTAAAAATAGACACTGAAGAACTGTACTCTGCCTATTAATATCTATTCCATAGGCATATCAAACCTATGATACAAAGGACTAATATTTTTCTCTTCCCTGATCATTGTTACATTAGATATTGTTGCCCTATTTGAAGCAGATACTCCTAGTCAAGTGAGTGTATCATCCATTAACTTACTATGGGCATCAGCAAACATGATCTGCAATCACTGTGAGAAACTTAGGGTGGCTGAAAGCAATTGTTCTTGGCAAGGTCTACCTTTCACAGTAGATAATTTAGTTTGTAAAGACTATAAGCTGTTTGTTATCTATGACTTCTTCCAAGAGACCTACTCTAGCACTGTTGTAAACCCCACACATTCCATTTGTGAATTAGTTAGAATATTAATTTTCAAGTTAATGGAAAAAGCACAAGCTACTGACTTCACCTTCTTATATCAAATACATAAAAATAAATGTATATGCATTATCTTAATTGAAAAAAAATCAAAGAGAACTATAAGAGACCCAGAAACTATGAGAAATTCTGACAAAATGCAAATGGAAAATTGCATAGAGGACATCACCCAGGAAGAAGTTGGAGGCCATGAGAAGCACAGGAGAAAGTGGAAAAGCACTAAAGGAGCTTTCATGGTAAAAGATACAAGTGAAGCAGCAGAACAGAGAGGTATCTCATTAATACCAGGGAATCTCAACTACAGAAATTCTCAAGTGGGACTCCTTCATTATTTGATGACAGTCACAATTATGTAAGAGAAGAAATAACAAGAGCAAATGAAAAAACTTATCCAGAGACTCTAGAATTATAGCTCTTAAAGAAAAGACCAACATCAGATTTTCCATGTACAATATATTAGATATACACATGGAGCATTTTCTTCAATAAAAATGAGATAATTATGAACCTATGTGGCATATACTGCAATTTTTTTCATATCTATTTTGTTCTCACTTCTTCCTAACAAAATCCCAACATTACTCAAAGTAATAATATCATGCCTACCTAAAAATACCTCTGAAGACTCCCTTGCAACTAGAACTGAACATTTAACAGAGAAATGTTAGCAGGTGTTTGGGGGGGGGCAGAAATTCACTACTTTTCTAATACAAAATAAGACAAATGTAAAAAAAAAAATCAATGTTCTTAAGTCATCTTCAATTTCTTTCTTTAGTGTTCTGTAGCTTCATCAATCCTTTGTTAGATTGATTCCTAAGTATTTTATTCAATTTTTTGAGGCTTTTGTTAATGGGATAGTTTTCCTATTTCTCTTTCAGTTGATTGTTTATTGGTGTATAGGAACATAATTAATTTATGTGTATGAACTTTATATCCTGTTATTTTGCAGTATTTGTCTATGAGTTCTAGAAATTTTCTAATTTTTGGGGGGTCTTCTATATAGAGAATCATGTTTTCAGCAAATAGGGATAGCTTGAGTTCCTCTTTTCATATTAATAACCCTTTAACTAACTCTTTTTCTCTCTTTTTCTTTCTCTCTCTTTTTCTTTCTTTCTCTCTCTTTTTCTTTCTCTCTTTCTCTCTCTCTCTTTCTCTCTCTCTCTTTCTTTCTCTCTCTCTTTCTTTCTCTCTCTCTCTTTTCTTTCTCTTTCTCTTTCTCTCTTTTCTTTCTCTTTCTCTCTCTCTTTTCTCTCTCTTTCTCTCTCTCTCTTTCTTTCTCTCTTTCTTTTCCTTCCTTCCTTCCTTCCTTCCTTCCTTCCTTCCTTCCTTCCTTCCTTNAAGTTTTGTTACTGATATACAGGAATGCCTTTGATTTATGCGTGTTGATTTTATATCCTGCCACTTTGCTGAATTCATTTATCAGTTCTAGTAGTTTCTTTGTAGACCCTTTTGGGTCTTCTAAGTATAGGATCATATCATCCGCAAATAGTGATATTTTAAGTTCTTCTTTTCCTATTTTTATGCCTTTAATTTCTTTTGTCTGTCTAATTGCTCTGGCTAGAATTTCAAGGACTATGTTGAATAGAAGTGGTAAAAGAGTGCATTCCTGTCTCGTTCCACTGTTTAGAGGGAATGCTTTCAATTTTTCACTGTTTAGGAAGTATGTAGCTTTTACTTTCATGTTCTTGGATAGGCAGAATTAATATTGTCAAAATGGTCATGCTATCAAAATCATTATACAGATTTAATTCAATTCCCATTAAAATTCTAATAAAATTCTTCATAGAAATAGAAAAAGAATTATGAAATTCATTTGGAAAAATAAGATGCCCAGAATAGTAAAAGCAATCCTTATTGTGAAAAGGAAAGCATGAGTCATCACAATACCAGACCTTAAGTTATACTACAGAGCTATTGGAACAAAAGAGCACGGTATTGACACCAAAACAGACAAAAAACCGAATGGAACAGAATAGAAGCACAGAGACAAACCCACACAGACATAATTATCTTATGCTAGACAAAGGCACCATAAACATACATTGAAGAAAAGATAGCCTCTTCAACAAATGTGCTGGGGAAACTGGAAATCTATATGTAGCAGAATGAAATTGAACACCTACTTCTCACCCTGCACAAAGCTCAACTCAAAGTGGATCAAGGACCTAGGCATTATATCAGAGACCCTGCGCCTACTAGAAGAATACTTTCTGTCATGTAGGCTTAGGAACCGAATTCCTCAACAAGACTCCTAAAGTGCAAGATGTAAAATCAAGAGTCAATAAATGGGATGGTATCACTAAAAAGCTTTTTCACAGCAAAGGAAACAAGAATGTGAAAACAGAGCCGACAGAATGGGAGAAAATCTTTGCCATCTGCACCTCAGATAGAGCATTAATCTCCAGGATATATAAAGAACTCAAAAAACTTAAGACCAAAAAAACCAAACAACCCAATATCATTCATCCAATCCATAATAGTATATCTAAAGAATATATATGTGCCAGGCACAGTGATGCACACATGTAATCCCAGTGACTTGGGAGGCTAAAACAGAAGGAATGCAAGTTTGAAGCCAGCTTGGGCAACTTAGTGAGACCCTGTCTCAAAATCAAATAATAATAATAATAATAATAAGAAGAAGAAGAAGAAGAAGTGCTGATTGTATAGCTCAGTGATAGAGTGTCCCTGGGTTTAATCCCTACTACTGCTCTTTTCCCCCAGAATATACATGAATTTATATATAATAATATAATATGCATTAGTATAGTAACCAATCACCAGAAAGTATTTAAGGTAAATTACATAGAGTACTATCAAAATCTGTCAAATGTCATGTTTCTGTTTTGTGCATCCAAATGCCCTGATGATTACTGAATGGAAGTAAGCTATTAAGCTCCAAGCTATCTCTAGAAAATTGGTCATAAGACTATAATAGAAAGCTTCCAGGAATAGAAGTAAATAGAAAACAATTAAGCTTAATTATTTGTATAGTTAAAGGTAATATTAAATTAAAATGTACCATATGGCTTTTAAACTTTTGATTTAAAGTGTTAAAGAAATTTCTTGGTTTTAAATGTGGGCTGCCTTCTCTAAAGTATTCCTAAAATAAAATGGAATTTTTAACTGCATAAACAACTGTGAAAGACTTCAGTCTTTCATTCCTTTATTTTATTTGCAGTCCTTCATTTGGCATCTTTCAGAAGTACTAAATTTACAACGAAAAGCAATCCTGTTTTAATTTTTATATGTGCTTTCAGAAAATAAGTAAACTTGTAAGTTTATAAAGCATTTTATTAACCTTATTATCATGCTCCAAACTTAATGTTAAAAATATTGTTTGTGTGACTTGAATACACAAAAACTATCTTTTAAGTAGAAAGGAAATAGGTTATTTCTTAAAAGACAGAAGATACACAAAACTAAAAAATATTCATGTATACTTGATATAAAATTTAAGCAGCACTTTTAGAGAAATCAAATATTTTTCTCCCTTAGTCGCAAATAAAAAAAATTATTCTTAGGGCTAATAATGGTAAGCAGAACTGAAACAATAAAAGAGATTGGGTTGTTGAATATTGTTGCTATAGAATTTAATTCAACACAGCATGTGTGATATATTGTCCTGGCCCCTCAATTCTATTGCCTAAAGACATGAAGTGGTAGATACTCTGGTGACACTTGATCAAATCATATAGACTGCCCGTAATTTGATGAACAATGAAGAACTATTGAAGATTAAAGGAAAAAGAGAGGATATGCTTAGGGAAAAAAGTGCTAGGCAAAGGAACTCAGTAATTTACCTAATATAAAGAATTTGTAACTAAAGAAATTTAAAATAAAGATTTCAAAAGACCATGTCTAACTTCACGCATTCTAATAATCATCTATAATTGGACTTCACAAATCTGATTCTGTTTGGTCACAGATTCTTCAGGTTCAAGTGAAATCTTTTTTTTTTTTTTTATTGGTTGTTCAAAATATTACACAGATCATGACATATCATCTTATATACATTTGATTCAAGTGGGTTATGAACTCCCATTTTTTACTCCAAATACAAGTTGCAGAATCACATCGGTTACACATCCACATTTTTACATAATACCATATTAGTGACTGTTGTATTCTGCTACCTTTCCTATCCCCTACTATCCCCCCTCCCCTTCCCTCTCATCTTCCCTCTCTACCCCATCTGCTGTTGTTTAATTCTCTCCCTTGTTTTTTTTTTCCCCCTTTCCCCTCACAAACTCTTATATGTAATTTTGTGTAACAATGAGGGTCTCCTTCCATTTCCATAGTTTCCCTTCTCTCTCCCTTTCTCTCCCCCCACTCATCTCTGTTTAATGTTAATCTTTTCCTCATGCTCTTCTTCCCTGTTCTGATCTTAGTTGTTCTCTTTATATCAAAGAAGACATTTGGCATTTGTTTTTTAAGGATTGGCTAGCTTCACTTAGCATAATCTGCTCTAATGCCATCCATTTCCCTGCAAAATCCATGATTTTGTCATTTTTTAGTGCTGCGTAATACTCCATTGTGTATAAATGCCAGTTTTTTAATCAATTCATCTATTGAAGGGCATCTGGGTTGATTCCAAAGTCTAGCTATTGTGAATTGTGCTGCCATGATCATTGATGTGGCAGTATCCCTATAGTATGCTGTTTTAAGGTCCTCAGGGAATAGACCGAGAAGGGCGATAGCTGGGTCAAATGGTGGTTCCATTCCCAGCTTTCCTAGGAATCTCCATACTGCTTTCCATATTGGCCGCACCAGTTTGCAGTTCCACCAGCAATGTACAAGTGTACCCTTTTCCCCACATCCTCGCCAGCACTTATTGTTGCTTGACTTCATAATGGCTGCCAATCTTACTGGAGTGAGATGGTATCTTAGGGTGGTTTTGATTTGCATTTCTCTGACTGCTAGAGATGGTGAGCATTTTTTCATGTACTTATTGATAGATTGTATGTCCTCCTCTGAGAAGTGTCTGTTCAGGTC
>NW_025999925.1:14835827-14852038 GCF_001458135.2 Marmota marmota marmota
CCCTGTGTGCCTTGAGAGACGCCGACCACTCCGTCTCTTTAGTGAAGCTAGCCAATCCCTAAAAAACAAATGCCAAATGTCTTCTTTGATATAATGAGAGCAACTAAGAACAGAGCAGGGAGGAAGAGCAAGAGGAAAAGATTAACATTAAACAGAGGCACGAGGTGGGATGGAAAGGGAGAGAAAAGGGAAATTGCATGGAAATGGAAGGAGACCCTCATTGTTATACAAAATTACATAAGAGGTTGTGAGGGGAAAGGGAAAAAAAAACAAGGGAGAGAATTAAATTATAGCAGATGGGATAGAGAGAGAAGATGGGAGGGGAGGGTGGGGCATAGTAGGGGATAGGAAAGGTAGCAGAATACAACAGTTACTAATATGGCATTATGTAAAAATGTGGATGTGTAACCAATGTGATTCTGCAATCTGTATACGGGGTAAAAATGGGAGTTCATAACACACTTGAATCTAAAGTATGAAATATGATATGTCAAGAGCTATGTAATGTTTTGAACAACCAATAAAAAAAATAAAAAAAAATAAAAATTAAAAGGGCTGGGGCATAACTCAGTAATAAGGTACCCTTAGGTTAAATCCCAGTACCAACATAATAATTAAATAATAATAATAAATAAACAACCGTGCATGGCATCTCATTTAGACCAATAAAAGCGTAACTGCTCATAGTGATGGGAACATCTACCAGGTCTCAGTATGGCACCAAATCTTCCCTGAAAAGTTTTAGGACACTGTCTGACACAATTCAAATGGCAGAACTAGAAGACTTCACCAGGTCTTTCATTTTGTTATTAATGATAAGCCATATTGACCTTAGAAAGATATGTCCTTTGATCATGGCAAGTCTTCAGATTAGTCAAAGTATAATACCAAAGCATATAATTACATACCCTCAAAGCATATAATTCTCCCCAACTCCAATATTGTATAATTTTTCAGCATATTATGATTTTATGAATGACTGTACATACATTAAGTGACTGTACATCCTAGACTCACTTTTTGCCATCAAGGCTTTTTACCCCATATGAAACTTCCATAATAATGTAACTATTCATATAGTCTTTTATAAGACATGCATGGATTTCTTTGTTTAATAAATGGGTTTCCCGCTTTATTAAGGTATACATGATGAATAAAAGCTGTACATTTTTATGTATACACAAAATGTTTTGTTATATGTATTTATAATGAAATCATTACCATATCCATCAATTAATATAGTTACCTTTTTGTGTGTGGTTAGGATTCCTCAAATCTACTTGGTAAATTTTAAGTACACCATAAATTATTATTAATCATAGTCACCATGCTATACAGTAGTCTCCAGGATTTATTCATCTTATATCTGAAAGTTTTTCCCCTTTGGGCAACATCGTCCCATTCTTGTACCTGCTAGGTAACCACCCTTCTATTTCAATAAGAAATAGACTTTTTTGACTGTGCATGTGAGATTATGTAGCATTTGTTTTGCTGTGCATGACTTATTTAATTTGGCATAGAGTCCTTCAAGTTTATCATCTTGTCACAAATGACAAGATTTCATTCTTTTTAAGGTTAAATAATTGTGTATCTACAGCATTTTCTTTATCCATTCTTCAGTCAATAGATTGATTTTATAATCTTTGCTACTGTGAATAATGCTGCAATGAATATGCTAATACAGATAACTCTTTAAATAGTGATTTAATTTTCATTGGATGTATACCTAGGAGTAGAGTTGCTGGATCATGTAGATCTGTTTTGAGGAAACTATACTATTCTTCATAACAGGTATACTAATTTACATTCCTACCAACAGAATATGAATTTCTTTTTCTCCATATCCTAGCCAGCATTTGTAATCTTTTTCATTTTTAAAAAAAATTTTGTGGTACTGGGGAGGAACCCAGGGTTTCATATATGCTAGCAATTACTGAGCAAAATCCCCAGCCTCTTTTTTTTTTTTTAGACAAGGTCTTGCTATATTGCCTGGGCTGTCCTCAAATTTGCAAACTTCCTGGCTCAGCCTCCCAAGCACCTGGGATCCCATGCCTATGACACTGTTTATGGTCCATCTTTTAAAATTTTTTTATATATAAATAGCCTTTTTAGTTTGAGTAAGGTCATATCTTTTAGTTTTGATTTGCATTTCCCTGATGATTAGTAGCATTAAGCTTTTTAAAAAATACCTTTTGCCATTTGTATGTCATCTTTGAGTGTGTGTGTTGCTGGGAGTCGAACCTAGAGCTTTGTGCATTGCTAGGGAAGTGCTTTACCACTGACTCCAATGTCAGCCCCTGTTTATCTTCTTTTGGGAATGTTTATTAAGGTCTTTTGGCCAGTTTTTAGTCAGACTTTTTTTTTTTTTTCTTGCTATTCAGTTGTTTGGGTTCCTTAATATCCTTAATATATTAATATGTTCTGGACATTAACCTCAAGTCAGATGTATAGTTTGTGAATGTTTTCCCCCATCATAGAGGTTGCCTTTTTATTTTGTTGTTTCCTTTGCTATGCAGAAACTCCATGTTTATTTTTGCTTTTGACACCTGTGCTTTTGGTGTCATCTCCAAGAAATCATTGCTAAGACTAACACCATGAGACTTTCTCATTTTTTCTAGATGTTTTGTGTTTCAGGTCTTATGTTTTAAGTTTTTAATCCAATTTGAGTTGATTTTTTTGTATATAAGATAATAAAAATCCAATTGCCTTCTTTCTCTCTCTTTTTTCTCTTTTGCACAAGGATATCCAGTTTTCCCAATATTTTTTATTGGATTATTGTAGAGACTATGCTTTCCCCATTCTGTATTCTTGAAGCCTTTGTCATAGATTAGTAGGTGATATCAAGGCTTAGTGTTTTCTATAATCCCATTTTGGTTTAGTGTTGGATTTAGTATTTCACTCCAATGGAAATTAAACACAGCCCACAATTTATTTTCAACATGAAAATTATCATAGAGACATAGTGAATGATTTTGTGAAGTTTATGTTTTCAGTTCTATATCCTCTTAAGGTATGATGAAATGCTTGAATCAATAAAATATTAAATTTGAGGAAGTTAAAGCTGCCCAAGATAACACACACACTCATTTATAGAAAACTAGAAATCACAAAGACTTTATGGAATTTAAATACTTCACACATATGATTCTTTATATTCATTATAATGAAGGACAGATTATCTTCATTTTAGTTAATGGTTTTAATTTTATGTCCTGCCAAATTTTTAACTGACCCCCCACTGCTAAATTATTTAAGCTTTATGTCCTTGCTTTTTTGTATCATCCTTTGAGAGGAGAGTTAGCAGATACCAAAAAATAAAACTAAGAAAAAATTGTACAACATGTCTAGAAAATACAAAAAAGAAATTCTGAATGGCCATAACCTGTGTAACCAATAGTTGATTGCTTTATTTAATCTCATAATTCTCCTTGAGCTAGAATGGGGACATGCAATTTGCTAATAAGGAAACTGACAAAAAAGAATATATTCTCTATGCTAATTCCACATGATTTGTCCAATGTCACCTTGAACTAAGGCTCAGCATAGAATTGAGTGATTATTGAGATAATCCAAACAGGGTATTGGATTACTAAAGAAGCCCATGGATAGTCTACACAGAAAATTTAAAAATAGACACTCATGTTAGTTTTGTATAGAACTAGTTTTGCAAAAGATATTATTATTAACTCTAAGGAAATTAACACCTTTTAAAATAGCATTAGATATCTTAATTCAAAATTTTAAAATATTTTGTTTTTTCCTGTTAGACTCAGGGCTCTGTGCTATACTGTATAGGTGCTAAAGGAGAGCAAAACAGAGAAATTACCTTCAAGGTACTTTAAATCTGAGGAAAGTATAAATTAATTGTCAATGGCTATAAAATGATCATAGCAATATTAGTGTTATAAGATGTACAAAAAGAAAATAATGATTACATTCTACTTGGAACCTGATGAAAGAGAAGGTAGAGGATAGTAGTATAGCTGAATCAAGAATAGGCTTGATGGGGCCTGGGATTGTAATTCAGTGGTAGAATGCTTGCCTGGCATGTGTGAGACACTGGGTTCGATTCTCAACACTATATATAAATAAATAAAATAAAGGTCCATCAACAACCAAAAAAAATTTGAAGAATATGAGAATGATCAATTGAAATATAAGGAGGGAAAACAGAAAAGTCAAAGATAAATTCAAGGCTGTGTTCTTCCCAGACTGGGTATACAGAAGCAGGGACATCATCACCCAGATTGGTGATGAAGACAGGTAGATTTATTTACTCAAGGTTGGTCAATAATAAATTTAAAAAGAATAGGGTTGAATTGATAATTACTGAAACTGTATAATGAATGCACAGGTTTATTATGCTATTTTATCCACTTTGTATACATTTAATCTTTTTATAATAGTGTTTTTTTAAAGGACTTCATGAAAGAAGTGGCAAATGGGATAGAACTTGGCAAAAGAGTATAGTACAGCACAGGATCACAATAGAAAGATCCTGAAATGTAGTTGAAAATGTCCTATTCAGTTCAGATTTAAAGTTTTACTGCTTAGTTTGAGAATAAAGTATATATTGAGGTAAAGGATAAAGAGATAAAACTCAAAAATTATATTTAAAATTATATTGTTCTGACAATTTTGAATGTTAAATTACAGCAGTTAATAGATATTGATAATTTCAGCTTGACTTGATTAGAGCTTTGATTAGGTGGAAAGAGACTGAAGTGAAGCAGATCCAAATTAAATTCTAGTTGGGAGGATATTACAGAAGAGAGGCTATGCAATCTAGAAAAGAACAATGACGATAGACTTCAAAGATAAAAGAGAGAAAGAGGAGCTGTGGAGAAAGAATATAAGAATGATCGATTGAAATGTGAGGAGGGAAAACAGAAAAGTCAAAGATAAATTCAAGCTGTGTTCCCAGACTGAGTATACAGAAGCAGGGACATCAGCACCCAGATTGGTGATGAAGACAGGTAGGTTTTGGCCATAACTAGTCTGAAGGATGAGGAAGAGGACATCCAGAGAGATGCAATCAAAAGGCAGAGGAAAATATTATCCTTCTAAAAGAGAGAGAAATAGAGGAAGAGAGAATGTTGGGACTTATTCACATGGAAAAAATTGCTGAGAAGATTGATGAGTAAAGAGAATAAACATATTGATGCTGAACACAAAATCTTGGAGAACTAAGGACATGCCTTGATATGAGAAAAGAAAAAGGTAAAGACAGAATAGAGCTTGCAGAGTAGTAATATTACTAACATCTTGTATTTATTCAAGGTTGGTCAATAATAAATAATACCAAATTTCATGTGACATGAATGTTCCTACTTAGACAGCTCTCCTGTCAGCAGCTAACCAGGGATTTAGACTTCTTCCACTGGCTTTCCTGTAGGTTCTAGACCTTCTTTCCATTCAGCCAAAGAATTGAAAAGCAAACAGAAGATCACAGTGGCAATGTTTTATGAGTTACCCCTAGAATTGACATGTATGACTTTTGTCCATTTACTGTTAGCCACAACTCAGACATATGACTCTACCAAAATCCAAGACACAACTAGTTGAAACTGGTGGCTACATTTTAATTTTATATCACACAGTTTTTGTTTGGTGTGTGTGTGTGTGTGTGTGTGTGTGTATTGCTGAGGATGAAACATAGGGCCTCTGGCATGCTGATTAATTATTATACCACTGAGCTATACCCCGCCCCCCCAGTCCTATCACAATTTTTAGAGGACTTTCATGTACTTAATGCAGTACAGTTTTGTGAATGACCACAAAACAACCATTGAGAGCATATGCTCCAAAGTTAAAATCACTTAGATTTCTTCCTGGCTTCACTGTTTAGTAGCACACATGTTACCTAGGATAAATTAATAACAGAATCTAACCCATAGGATTATTAGAAAGTTAATAAGTGTTAATGTGTTAACATTTACTAAATGTTAACAAATATTAAATAGTATCTATAAAAGAGTTAATAAATGTATAATTATTTATATATAAATTGTTTAAATAGTACATAGCATATAATAAGAATTTAGTAAGGATTAACCACTAGTATTATATTAGGCTGTAGCAATTTAATGGTCAAATGGTCATTAGATAATATGAAATGTAGAGAGGCGGCTCTAGTGGCTAGAGAAAAAGCTATTGATTTGTTCATTTAAACTTTATTAAAAAACTGCAGAAAATTCTACTTTGTTACAGTTGTTTATCACCACCCAGGTAAGAGGGTAAAGAGGCAGAATTCCAAACTACCACCAATTTTCAGTTTAAATTGCAAAATACATGACTTCTTAGAAAACTGCATGATGTTGCAGTCAAGTTAAATTCTAACAGATTTAGATGGGGTCTTATTATAAAGGCCTCATGCTGTAGTAGGTAGAAAAATGTTGGGTTTTTTTTGTCACAACCAGAGGATCTGCCAGTTAATTTTACCCAAGCTAGGACTTGACTTGTATGTGAATTTAAACATGAATATTTCCTGTGGGAGTTTCTTTACTTTGGGGAGGTTCACTTTTCTCTCCATCTTCTATTTTCTCCTGGCCCACCTCTGCCAAATAATAAACCCATGGACCATTCACCACTGAGCTACTTTCCAGTCCTTTTATTTTTTTATTTTGAGACAGAGTCTCACTGAATTGCTTAGTGCCTTATTAAATTGTTCAGCTGGCTATGAACTTGAAATCTTCCTGCCTCAGCCTCTCACGTTGCTGGGATTACAGGTGTGAGCCACTATGCCCAACTTCTGTTTGGTTTTTAAAATCCTATTTTAAAATTAAATCTTTTATGTTGACATATCTGTAGATGTACATGCAATTAAAAAAATAATATAGACAGTAAACTCTTTACCCACTCAGTTTCCCCCACTGATAACATCTTATTAGTACAATATACTATAGTACAGCACAGTATCACAACCAGAATATTGGCATTGATATAATTCAGACATAGAATAGTTGTGAAACTACAAAGATCCCTTATGTTGCACTTTTATAACCACTCTCACTTTTCCCCCACCCACCTTGAATCCTGGCAATTACTAATCTGTTTTCTGTTTTCATAATTTTGAAATTTCAAGAATGTAATATAAATGAAATCATGCACTATGTAAAATTTTGGCATTGGCATTTTTCAGTCAACATAATTCTCTGATGATCAGTACAGGTTGTTGTATCAGGAGTTCTTTTTTTGTTGCGAAAATAGTATTCCATCATATGCATATAGTAGTTTGTTTTACCATAAACATGTTGAAGGACATCTGTGTTGTTTCTGGTTTTTAGCTATCACAAATATAGCTATCTATCATAAAGCTTTTCATGGGCAAGGTTTTTGTGTGGATTTATGTCTTCATTTCACTGGAATAAGTGCCTGAGAATGTGATTATTGAGCTGGAAAATATTTGTGTGTTTAGTTTTTAAAGAAACAAATGATTTTCTAGGACATTTTACATACCAGGTATGTACAAGGGATTTGATTCCCCTCATTCTTGCTGTCATTATTTGGTATTGTTACTATTTTCTTCCTTCCTATCTTCTTTCTCATTCTCGTCTTTCCCTGCTTCACTCCCTCCCTTCCTTCCTCTTTCTCTCTTTCTTTCTCTCTCTTCTTCTTTATTTATTAAGTGCTAGTGATCAAACCCACAGCCTCTCATAAGCTAGGCAACCGTTGAGCTATATCACCAGCCCTACTACTTTCTTTGAAGACATTCTTGTGTGTTTGTTTTCTATTTCCTCAATGGCTACTTATGTTGAGCATGTTTTCATCTGACATCTGTATATATTCTCCAGTGGAAAGTTTCCTCATGTTTTTTGCCCATCTCATGTTCTAAGTTGGATTCTTTGCTTTCCTCACTGTTGAGTTTTAAGGTTCTTTATTTATTCTGGATATAAGTCTCTTGTTAGATAATGTGTTTCAACTATTATCTCCCATTCTGTAGCTTCTCTTATTTTCTGAACAGGATCTTTTCCTAACCAAAAGTTTCTAATGTTCATCAAATCAATTTATCAGGTTAATTTTCTTTTATAGATCATTCCTTTGATATTAAGTCTATGTCTACTTCTTATATCCCAGGGACTTTCTCCTATGAATTTTTCTTAAACCTTTGTAATTTTATATTTTCCATCTAATCTGATTTGTGATCCATTTTGAATTAATTTTTGTATGAGATGTGAGATCGATTGAAGTTTATTTTTTTCCCTATGGGTTTCCAATTTCTTCAGCACCATTTGATTAAAAAACTGTATTTCCACATTGAATTTCTTTTGTGTCTTTGACAAAAATCAGTGGAACATATTTGTGCAGGTCTATTTCTGGGTTCTGTGTTTTGGTCCATCAGTTTATGTGATTATCTTTTTACCAATACCACATGATCTTGATTACCATGTCTATATTAGAAGTCTGAAAATCATATGGACTGATTCTTTCCAGTTTATTTTTTTAATTATTTTAACAGTTCTAGTTTCTAAATACATTTCCGTTGTTTGAAAGTACCCTCTAAAACTCGTTGAAATTTAATTGTCACTCTAACAGTTTTAAGAAGTGGGACGTTTAAGAGGAGATTAAACCATAAAGGATGTGTTAGTTAACTTTCTGATGCTATGACAATATACCTGAGGGGGAAAAAAAACTAAGAGGGAGCAAAGTTATATATTGGCTCGTGGACTCTGATGTTTCAGTCTATTATTATTTCTAGGCCTGTGGTGAGGCAGAATATCATGGAAGGGAGTACCAGTAAAGTAAAGCTGCTTAACTCATGATGGCTGGAAAAAAGGGAGTGGGGGAAGGGACCAGAGACAAAATATAAACTTCAAGGGACAAACTCTATTGACCCATTTCCTCCAACTATGCCCTACCTCTTAAAATTTTCATCACCTCCCAATGGCCATTAGGTTATGAATCCATCAGTGAATTAATTCATTGATGAGGTAAGAGTCTTCACAATCTAATCAACTTCTAAAGGCCCCACCTCTAAACAATGCTGCACTGGGGGCCAAACCTTCAACAGATGAACTTTTGAGGGACATTTCAAATCATAATAAAGCCTTCACTGTTATGAATGGATTAATGCATTTATCTTGGGAGTGGGTTAATAGTCTTAGAAGTAGGTTCTTGATAAAAGAAAAAGTTTTGTCCTCATTTCTCTCTATGTCTCTGTGTTCTCATGTGCCCTTCCACCAAGTTACATGGAGCACAAAAGTCCTTACCATGCTTTTGGACTTCCCATTCTCCAGAACTGTAAGCCAAATAAATTTGTATTATTTACAAATCACTCAATTTTTTGGTATTCTATTTTAGTAGAAGAGAAGAGACTAAGACAACATTTTATAATAATATTGTTTACAACCACAAATATCTTGCTGTGATTTTGATAAGAATTGCATTAAACCCATATATCAATTGGAGAGAACTGATACCTTTACTTGGTTAAGTCCTCCAATCTGCAAGCATACAATACATTTTCATTTATTTTGGTAATATTTTATTTTTTCATTAGTGTTTTATTTTTTTCTCCCTACATGTTTGTCTTGTGTATGTTTTTAGATTTTTCACTTCAATGTCTTATTTTATGAGCAATTATAAGGGATATTATATTTTTAATTTTTTTGCCATATGTTTATTGTTAGTGCACAAAAATATGTTTTTTATATTTACTGTACATCCTGAAACCTTGCTGAATTCACTATTAGTTCTAGAAGTTTTATACAGAATCTTTGTGTTTCTTATGTAGACCATCCTATCAACTATAAATAGGGACAGTTGATTTATTTATTTCCTATCTGTATAATTTTTATTTCCTTTTCTTTCATATTGTATTGGCTAGAACTTTTAGCACTATGTTGAACAGGAATGGTAAGAGTAGTCATCCTTGTCTTGTGCCCAATCTTAGGGGGGAAGCATTTGTGTTTGTTTTTGTTTTTGTTGTTGTTGTTTTTTCACCAATTAGTGTGTTAGCTGTAAGTTTTTTATCATAAAATTGAGACAATAACCTTCTGTTCATACTTTTCTGACAGTTTTTTATCATTAATTGGTATTAAATTTTGCCAGCTCCCTTTTCTGTACCAATTGATATGAACTTGTGTTTAACCTTGTTTACAGAGTAGATTATATCGATTGGTATCTTAAAAACAATGAATACCATTTCATCCATAAATAAAATCTTCAAGGTCATGGTGTATTTTTTTAAGATATTGCTAAATTCTGTTTGCTACTGTTTTACTAAGTTTTTTTTTTTTTTAATAAAAAATCAGGGGTTTTGATGTATAGGGTTTTTGTTCTTATTGGTTGTTCTTGGTACCATCTTTTTCTAGTTTGGGTATCAGGACAGTACTAACTTCATAAAATAAATTGGGAAATATCTCTTCTATTTTCTGGAAGAAACTGTACAGGATTTCTGTTAATTCTTCTTTAAATATTTTGAAGATCTCGTAATGAAACCATTTGGGCCTCAGGCTTTCATTTGTAGGAATTTTAAATTAAAAATTCAATTTCCTTAATAGTTATAGGTCATTAGTATTACTTATTTAAAATTAGATAAGTTGCGATAGTTTGTGTTTTTTGAGAAACTGTGGAAGTTATATGTCTGTAGAACACATAAGTTAATAGCATTCCCTAACTATATTTTGATGTTTGCAGGGTACTTGTATCCCCTGTTTCTTCCCTGATGTTGTAATTTGAATCTTTTCTCTTTTTTCCTTCATCAGTTCTGCTAGCGGTTTGTAATTTTCACTGATCTTCTCACAGTGCCAGCAATTTGTTTTGATTTTTTCTACTGTTTTTCTGTTATCGGTTCCATTGATTTCTGCTCTTATCTTTATTATATCCTTTTGTCTGACTGCTTTGAGATTATTTTGCTCTTGTTTCCCTGGGTTTGTAATGTGGGAGATTATGTGAATGATTTTTCACTTTTTCTCTTTTCTGTCATGCATTTACTACTATAAATTTACCTCTCAGCACTGCTTTAGCTATGTCCCACACATTGGATTTGTTATAATTTCATTTTCATTCATTGTATTTTAAAAAATCTTTGTTAGAAAATTTTAACTTTTCTGTTGTCTTGGTGTTGGCATCTACTTGAAATTTTGGAGACAAAGTTCCACAGTATGTGTCTGAAGAATCAGGAAAGCAGTAGTATAATTTAGTCCAAGTCCAAAGGCCTGAAAACCAAGGAAACCAGCAGTGTAACTCCCAGTTCCAGACTAAAAACGTGAGAACCCTGCTGCTGCTGTTCTAAGTCCCGGAGTCTGAAGGCCTGAGAACTAGGAACACTGATGACCAATGGCAGATGTGCATTCCAGATACTGGAGAGAGAGAGAGAATTTACCCTTCCATTCCTTTTCATTCCATTCTCATCCTCAAAGGATTAGATAATGCCTGCTTACACACCAGTGTGACTGATGACTGAATCATCTTTACTTTGTCTATTAATTTAAAGTCTAGTCTTTTCCAGAAACACCCCCACAAGCATGCCCAGAAATAATATTTTACCAGCAATCTGGGTATTCCTCTGCTGAGTTAAATTGATACATTGAAATTAACCATTACAGAGATCTATGAAAATATCTGCAGTGATATATTCAGTAGCATTTTATAATACAAATGAATAAATAGCACAATTTTGAAGAACACTTACCTCAGAAAAATTTATAGTTTTTCTCTGTATTGCCAAAAATTCAGGAAAAATTAGATTTTGTGAATCTGGAACTAAAAGATAAGACAATAGAGTAGGATGCAAAAGGAGTTGGCTAGGAACAAGGTAAACTGAGTGATTTAAAGAAAGATGAGAGATAAATTTTAAAAAACACATCTGTAGAATTGAAAACCGGATCCTAAGTAGTAAATCACAGGTATATACAAATGTTTGGCAAGAAAGAATGTACTACCAAAATTATAAATACATAGTAGTGCATGGTGGCATATATCTGTTATTATGGTTTAGATATGAGGTATCTTCAAAAAGTTCACATGAGAGACAATGCAAGAAAGTTTAGAGTTAAAATGATTGGGTTATAAGTGTTCTGACCTAATCCACTTGAATGGATTACTAGGTAATAACTGTAGGCAGGTAGTATGTGGCTAGAGGAGGTGGGTCACTGGGGACATGTCTTTGAGGTACATATTTTGTATCTGGTGAGCTGAACTTAGTTTCTCTGATTTCTGATTAATTTTTCCTGAGCTGCTTTTCTTCTCCACACCCTTCCACCATGGTGTTCTGTCTCATTGGCCCAGAGCAACAGTGTCAGCCATCTATGGACTGAGACTTCTGAAACTGTAAGCCCAAATAAACTTTCCTCCTCAAAAATTTATCTTTTCAGGTGTTTTGATCACAGCAGTGAAAAAGATGACTAAAACCACTTTTAATCCCAGTAACTTGGGAGGCTGAGTCAGGAGGATTGCAAGTTTGAGGCCAGTCTCAAATATTTAGGGAGACCCTATTCAAAATATGAAAAGGGCTTGGGATATGGCTCAGTGAAAAGGGGCCTCTGGTTCAATCCCCAGTATTAAAACAAACAATTTATAAGTAAATAATTTTTAGTTTTTATAAGGCAAAAGTAGAAATCAATAGAAATGTGAAAGAAGCATTAAAAACAAGATCAAAATGATACTCTTGACATGTGCAAAGATGTCAGCTATGACAATAATTAGCAATGGGTTAAATTTTTTAATTAAAAAAAATATTCTCAGATCAGCTAAAATACATTCAATATGCTCTTTACAAAGAATTATTGTCAAAGAAAATAAGAATATTTTAAAGTAAAAGAATTGAAATATTTCAGACAAAACTTAAAAAAATCAAGGGAAGGGGAAAAATAGTAGATGGTGCATTGTAAATGCCAATCAGAACAGAACCCAAGACAAAGAAAGAACATTAAACAGGACCTAAATTTTTTGATGATTTTATTTTTTTATAAAGGACAACTCCATAGCAGACATAAATTACACATAACCAACTTGTCAAAATTTAAAAATAAATCTATGAAAATAATAGATAATAATAATTCTATGAGAAATTAATATGTTTAATCAATAAAGCATTAATAATTTTCATGGTATCTGAACAACATAACTCTTAATTTTAAGTATAAACATCATATACAGTTAAATTTTGTACTCCAAAAACAGAGGATAAATTTTATTTCAAGAATCTATGGACAAATTGATCAAATATTATATTACAAAGAAAACTCTGATAATCTTAAAAAAGTAAAACTTATAGAAACTTCATTCTTTCACTACAAAAAAAATATAAAATTAATAATAGAATTAAACAAAAATACTCAAAAAAAATTTCATATATGAAATTTTATTAATAATTGTTGGATTAAAAGGATATCAAAAATGTAATTACAAAGTATTTTTTTAAACAAATTTGAATATACTATTGTTTGACTTTTTTGTAGATTTGAAGACTTTCTTAACAAAAGGTTTTGAAAACTGAAATGTAAGAACTTCACAAGTTTAAGTACTCTTTCATTCTGTCTGCACTTGTGAAGGGAAGACGAAAGTTTCATAGACAACTTCAGCATTTCTCATGATGGGAACAAATTCCATGGAGAATATTAACTGGGAGAATTGTGTACTTTGAAATAGTTTGGAGAATCACTCTTGGCAGCACCTTGGAGATTTATTTTTAACTAATCTACGCTCACAAAGTCTGGGCTTCAAGAGCATGTGGCCATTCAAGCCACTTACACACTTTAATACAATCCCCATAATAGGAGTTATTCATGTGGTTATTTGAAGCCTGATGGTGTAATCCTCTCATATGATAGTGTACTTTTCTGAGTCAGAAGTCAACATTAAAAAGACTGGGGGAGTTAATTTAGGTTCTGTCCAATTCATCATTCAGTCTGTCATTGCAAACTGCAGTTTATACACTGTCATCAGGGGTAAATGGAAAAAAAAAGTGTCAGAGATCGACTTTTAGATAGAATTAAAATCTTAAATCTTTAGGACTGCTCTGTTTAGAAGAACGTGTATCCTTTAGTGGCAATACGGGATTTAAATGCTAAATCCAAAAGATAAGGACAACTTGACTTTAAAAAAAATGTTTTGTTGGGGAATAAATGGTAAAGCTTCAGACCAATATTGAGTTGAGCACCCTCTCAATTCAAAATGGTATACTGTTATCACTAGTGATGGTTCAATAAATATTTTCCAGCTGAACTTCCAGCCTCTTATCTTTTTATTGATTTGGTTAGTGTTAAAGTATAGTTCCCAAATCTTTGATAGTCTGCCTGCTTTTCCCCAAATTTTTGTAGCAGATACCACTTCATTTCTTTCTTTTCACCCTGCTTTTCTTTTCCTTTCTATTTTTACCAAGTGACCTTATTACACAGTTAAAAGGCTAACAGCTTTTAAGTGGTTGAATAGAGAGAGGTCAAGAACATCTTTTCAGAATCTAGAAATATGATCAACTTAAATCTTGCAACCAAAAATTTACTCAAAGAGTGTGTGGTTTCAAAAATTCAGTTTAGACATTTATTCAGCTTTTATTAGTCATTACTTTCACTAATAACATCAGGATAATGAAAGTTAATCAGGGACATGTCACATTTTTGACTTATAAGTTTGTGTGTGCGTCATTTATCTAGTTTTTAGATAAATGTCTAAATTCAGTGGTTGACAGCACAGACCTAATGAAGCGTATCCTTAGAAATGTTTTCCCTCTGGTAAAGTCCAAAAAACTGTTGAAGTATTACTGCCTCTAGGAATGAAAAAATTCTATACTAATAATTAAAATAATTTGGGAATAGAAAAAATATCATTGTGTTGACTGCGTTCATCTACCAAAATGAGATAAGAAAGAAAAAAAAAAAACTTTGTTATGTTCCTTTTTTCAGTTTCCTTGGATTGGAAAAGGAGAAAGTGAACTTTATAAAAGATGACATTAAATATTTTACAAAACACATATGTATTTATCTTTATGTGAAAGGATTTAAAAAGAAATAAGATACCACAAATAAAAAAATAACCAATCAAAATATTTACCACTTTTTGTAGTCCATTCCCTTCCCATCCTCCATAATATCCCTTTTGCTATTATAGTATAATCTCTTTAAAAATAGTCATTGTTTTTATGCGTTCATGCTAGTATGTCTTAGTACAACATCTTTGATTTCATCTTGAGGAAAAAAAGAAAAGAAAAAATTAAGCAATAAAATTTTGATAATAGAACACATTTCCTTAAGTTTTATTCCGCCCTGTTTTAACATATTTTATAAAAGACTTAAATCTCATAAAAATATATGTTTTAGGTTAAAATGATAGAAATTTGTAGACATGAGAAAAATGAAAGGCATTCAGGGTCTGAAAGAATACCTCACATAAGAACTCTGAAGGCTAAAATGTCTATTAGATTTTAATGTCTATTATATTTTTGTAAATTCCTTATTACATTTTAATAAGAAGAAAATGACCCATAACTACCATTTTTACATACAAAAATTTCACTAGCCAATCTCTGTTTCTTTGTCTTAGTCACTTCAATTGGGTTAAAACACATAATTTATTCATTTGGACTCACCAGGACTCACCTGTTATGGTGTTATGTTACAGTGTTTCTAGTTCAGTGAGTAAGAGCCCTTCAACTTCTGTTAATTGCGTTTTATTTTTGTATTCCTTGCCCAGATTTTATATGCAAGCTAAATTTTTATCCATAGGGAAGTAAAAAGAGCACACAGAGGGCCCTCAAAAAACAGATGAAATAGTTTCATACTAAGGCATATCGGTGTAAAATTTTAGTACACTGGAAATGATATTCTAGAGTGAGAAAAAAAAGATCACATAAAAAGAATAAAAAACCAAAATTGTTATATACTTGTCACTGGACTAGAGAAAGTTTGAGGTCATTGTAGACTCATCTGCAAGATTTTAAAGGAAAATAGCTTCAAACCTAATATTCTATGCCAAACCAAATTTTAATAAAGTTTCAGAGTAGAATCAATACCTTTCAATCTGGAAATTTCTAAAAAATAAGTTTTGCTAGTTCCCATCTCACAGGAAGCTCCTAGAGGTTGAGTTCTACCAAATTGAAGAAATAAACTAAGGAGGAGGAGGACCTAACAAACCAGAAATAGTATTTCTAAACCAAGAGAGAGATGAAGGTACTTACCATTATGAGGGAAGATCCCAGAATGAAAAATGCAGCCATACTAGGAGGATAGCAAATTTGAGGCCAGCCTCAGCAACTTAATGAGACCCTGTCT